>NC_135810.1:112302226-112468536 GCF_964213995.1 Mustelus asterias
TGAAATCTCATGTTGCCGCTGACCTCTCTGACCCCCCTCGGGATTGACACTGCGGCTGGAGCTTGACCCCAGAAGCAGCAGATGGCAGGATCACGCTGAGGAGAGCAGCACTCCTGCTTACCCTGAGAGGCAATTTAATCTGATCCCTTCAATATCGTGAAGACCCTCTTTGCCCAAGTATTTTGCTCGCAATCTTAGACACGAAATATTTATTTTGTGTTAATACACGTGCGGCCAAGCCATCACCGTGGCGACTGGCGTTAGCCTTCTGTAAGGCATGTTTCCGCTGCCCTTTAGTTTAGTACTGCCATTGACTCTGTGGTCAGAAGCCGGGATTAGGGTTAGAAAGGCCCCTCTGGCAGGCAAATAAAATAAGAGTTTTAACAACACCAGGCAACACCAAAACTCTTACTGTGTTCACCCCAGTCCAATACCGACATCTCCACATCGAGGCAAATAAAAAACAGCAACAACAACAAAAAAAATCGCTTCGTGTCAGAAGTCTGAGCTGCGTAAATAATAACATGAAAATTGGCAAAATAAAATAGAAAGAAGTGACATAAAACAAGGCAGACATCCTGGAATATATCCTGTGAACTAACAGATTATTATCAAACAAAGCACTTGCTTGTCAGGGGAGGGGGGGGGGGGGGGTTGGCGGTGGTGTTGCTGGAAATAGGGGGAGTGCAGCAAAGAAAAAAAACTCTTTGGTAATTGAGTTTTTTTTTTGGAAAATTAGATAGTGAGAATTTTGCATAACCTAACTGTATTACCGAGATATAATTTGGCCGAAGTTGGTAGCTGTACTGCATGTGGAGGCATAATAAAACGTGTCAGTTAAAATGAAAATACAGCTTGTGTAATTAAATTTAATTGGATCCTGTCACTATAAATCCTCTTCTTTTGTCAGCGTTACTACGGAATTGCAGCTTGTAGTTTGCTAATTTCAATCCTGCAAGCTGTGCAGCAGCCTTCAACTAAAATGCCCTCAGAATTATTTTTATTTGTTTATCTTTGGGAGTGGGTGGGGAAGAGGGAAGTGGCGGAGGCGGCGGGGGGGGGGGGGGGGGGGTGGTGGAGTTGTGGTCGATGCAAAACTAAAGGCCCTGATGTGAGAAAGCGCGCTCCCCATTCACAATTAGAATCACAGTTTGGATATATGGTGGTTGGGCAAATTTGTTTGAATGCCTCTGTGGCTTGAACAGTCAGAGAGAGAGAGAGAGAGACGCTACATGAATGTTGTTACACTGAGGTTGGTGCTTGGGCTGAATGCTAAACTGCACTAAGGAGGGCTCCAGACTGGGTCTGAATTCTCTGCAATCCTAACGCGCTAATCCACATCCCCTGCAATCCATTAAACTATCCCTCCCTCTTTGCCTCATCACGCCACCTTCTAATTTGACAATGACAAAGAGCTTTGGTGCAATTTTAAATTTCATAATTTTAATCTGTCAAAAGGCTGACATTTAATTAGTGCCCTCCTAACCTATGCCTGCGCACTTGAAGGTTACTGTAGGTTTTCTTTTAGAATCTCCTCAAGAAGAGTGGATTAATAAATATGTACATCGCTGGCTGCGCTAAAGACAATACACGGCCAATGGCCCATTAGCTTTCAATCTAGACAGATGAGGTTAATAGTATTTTATAGTGTCTCTGTATTCTATGGAGGGTGATTAAGATCCCTTTTCATTCCTGCTAGGATTGTTGATTGAAATCACCTCGTACAGTTCACATTAGTAGGTTTCAACGCGTGGATTTGTTTAAACGGGGACAGCAGTAAATAATGGGGCATCGCTCCACCTGTCGCTGCTGCGGTGTACAGATGCTTCAATCATGGGCATTAGACTTCTAATTTCACAACTCTCTCCTTCGGCCCCTAAAACCAGACTGAGCATGCTTAAAACCCGATAGGAATTCAAGGGTGCTGAGGATGGGGTTGGGTGGTGGGGCGCATTGCGCAGAAACAAATAAAATGAAAGGTCGGCCATGAAGAGAGGCTGGGGTCCTTTTTCCTTAGAGCAGAGGAGGCTGAGGGAGGGGGGTGGAGCGGGGACTTGATTGAGGTGTACCAAATTATGAGGGACATAGATAGGAAGGAACATTTCCCCTTGGGAGAGGGAAGATGAGATCCAGGAGTAGAAGTAGGCCATTCGGCCCATCGACCCTGCTCCGCCATTCAGCGAGATCGTGACCGATCAGATATGATAAATCTCAACTCCATTTTCCCACTTCATCAATAACCCAGGAAGGGGGGTGTGGGAGGGTGCATAGATTTATGGTAAGGGACAGGAGATTTAGAGGGGATTTGAAAAGAAACTTTTTCACCCAGAGGGAATCTGGAATGCACTGCCTGAAAGGGTGACAGAGGCAGGAGCCTTCACAACATTTAAGACGCGCTTAGATGAGCATTTGAAATGCCATACAAACAACATCAATAAAACAGTTTCTCTGAATATGATCTCATTACTGTTTGTGGCTCCTTCTTCACACAAACAGCTGTCACATTGCAAAGAACAAAGAAGAACAAAGTAAAGTCCAGCACAGGAATAGGCCCTTCGGCCCTCTAAGCCTGTGCTGATCATGGTGCTCCAACTGAGCTAAAAAAAAACCCTTCTGCCTTTACTCGGACTGTATCCCTCTATTCCCTCCCTATTCATGTATCCATCCAGATGCCTCTTAAATGTTGCTCATGTGCCTGCTTCCACCACCTCCTCCAGCAGTGCATTCCAGGCACCCACCACTTTTTGCGTGAAAAACGTCCCCGCACATCTCCCTGAAACTTTCCCCCTCTTACCTTAAACCTGTGCCCCCTTGTAATTGACACTGCCACCCTGGGAAAAAGCCACTGACTATCGCAGAAACACACAATCATAGAATACTACAGTACAGAAGAGGTCCTTCAGCCCATTGAGTCTACACCGATGCATGAAAGACCCTGACCTGCCCACCTAATCCTGCTTGCCAGCAGGACTTGGCCCTGAGCCTTGAATGTTAGAAGACAACAAGACCTAAGACATAGGAGCAGAATTAGGCCACTTGGCCCATCAAGTCCGCTCCGCCATTCAATCATGGTTGATATTTTTCTCATCCCCATTCTCCTGCCTTTTCCCCATAACCCCTGATCCCCTTATTAATCAAGAACCTATCTATCTCAGTCTTAAAGACACTCAATGACCTGGCCTCCACAGCCTTCTGCGGCAAAGAGTTCCACAGATTCACCACTCTCTGGCTGAAGAAATTCCTCCTCATGTCTGTTTTAAAGGATCGTCCCTTTAGCCTGATGTTAGGCCCTCTGGTTCTAGTTTCTCCTACTAGTGGAAACATCCTCTCCACGTCGACTCTATCCAGGCCTCGCAGTATCCTGTAAATTTCAATAAGATCCCCCCTCATCCTTCTAAACTCCAACGAGTACAGACCCAGAGTCCTCAACCATTCCTCATACAACAAGCTCTTCATTCCAGGGATCATTCTTGTGAACCTCCTCTGGACCCTTTCCAAGGCCAGCACATCCTTCCTTAGATATGGGACTCAAAACTGCTCACAGTACTGGGGACTGACCAGAGCCTTATACAGCCTCAGAAGTACATCCCTGCTCTTGTATTCTAGCCCTCTCAACATGAATGCTAACATTGCGTTTGCCTTCCTACTGCTAACTGAACCTACACGTTAATCTTAAGGGAATCTTGAACAATGACACCCAAGTCCCTTTGTGATTCTGATTTCCTAAGCATTTACCCATTTAGAAAATAGTCTATGCCTCCATTCCTCCTTCCAAAGAGCATAACCTCACACTTTTTCACATTGTATTCCATCTGCTTCTTGTTTGCCCACTCTTCTAATCTGTCCAAGTCCTTCTGGGGCCACCCTGCTTCCTCAATACTACCTGTCCCTCTACATATCTTTGTATCATCTGCAAACTTAGCAATAGTGCCTTCAGTTCCTTCTTCCAAATTGTTAATGTATATTGTGAAAAGTTGTGGTCCCAGCACCAACCCCTGAGGCACACCACTAGTCATCGGCTGCCATCCTGAAAAAGATCCCTTCATCCCCACTCTCTGCCTTCTGCCAGTCAACCAATCCTCTATCCATGCCAGGATCTGACCCTTAACACCATGGGCTCTTAACTTATTTAACAGTCTCCTATGCGGCACCTTGTCAAAGGCATGCCAAGTGCTAAGTTTTGGCATGCCAAGTGCTTATTCAGACACTTTTTAAAGGATGTGAGGCATCCCGCTTCCACCACCCTCTCAGGCAGTGCATTCCAAACCGTCACCACCCTCTGGGTAAAAAGGTTTTTCCTCAAATCCCCCTATCCACCCTGTCTATGCCTCTCATAATTTTATAGACCTCTATCAGGTCTCCCCTCAGCCTCCACCTTTCCAGTGAAAACAATCCTAGTTTATTCAACCTCTCCTCATAGTCAACACCCTCGAGACCAGGCAACCTCCTGGTGAACCTTCTTTGCACTCTCTCCAAAGCTTCCACATCCTTCTGGTAGTGTGGTGACCAGAACTGCACACAATACTCTAAATGCAGCCTAACAAATGTTTTATATAGCTGCAACATGATTTCCCAACTCCTGTACTCAATGCCCTAGCCAATGAAGGCAAGCATGTCATATGCCTTATTAATCACCTTGGCCACCTGTGTTGCCATTTTTAGGGAACTGTGGACCTGCACGCCCAGATCCCTCTGTATGTTAATGTTCCTAAGGGTTCTGCCATTTACAATATAATTCACACCTAAATTTGATCGTCCAAAATGCATCACCTCACATTTGTCTGGATTAAACTCCATCTGCCATTTATGTGCCCAAGCCTCCAATCCGATGTTGTATCCTCTGACAATCTTGGGCGCTATCAGCAACTCCATCAATCTCTGTGTCATCCTCAAACTGACTAATCAGACCACCTATATTTTCCTCCAGGTCATTTATATATACTACAAACAACAGAGGTCCCAGCACTGATCCCTGCGGTCTGCGGAACACCACTAGCTACAGATCTCCATTCTGAGAAGCATCCTTCCACCGGTACTCTCTGTTCTATAACCAAGCCAGTTCTGTATCTATCTAACCAGCCCACCCCAAATCCTATGTGATTTTAATTTTTTTTATCAAGCTGACTACTCTTCAAAAGTACCCTCTCAACTCCATTTTGTTTCAAAAGCAGTGTTTATTCTTCATTTTGTTTTTTTGATTTGATTTGATTTATTATTGTCACATGTATTAACATACAGTGAAAAGTAGACAAAGCATACTGTTCATAGAGAAGGAAATGAGAGAGTGCAGAATGCAGTGTTACAGTCATAGCTAGGGTGTAGAGAAAGATCAACTTAATGCAAGGTAGGTCCATTCAAAAGTCTGACAGCAGCAGGAAAGAAGCTGTTCTTGAGTCGGTTGGTACGTGACCTCAGACTTTTTTATCTTTTTCCCGACGGAAGAGGTGGAAGAGAGAATGTCCGGGGTGCGTATTTTAAGATATAATGTCACTATCAAATAAATCCGTGATCCCATATTACCTAAGTATGATGGGGTGCAGAAGAGATTTACTAGAATAACACCAGGGCTGAGGGATATCAGTAATGTAGAGAGACTGGACTCTTCAAAGGTATTCCATTGGCTGTCCATTGGACATCCGAGGAATCATAGAATGGCACAGCACACAATGGGGCCATTCAGCCCATCATGCCTCTGTCAGCTCTTTGAAAGAGCAATCCAAATAATCTCCAGTTGCCCATTTTTTTCTATTACCCTGCGAGATCATCTCCTTCAAGTATTAATTCAATTCCCTTTGTAATGTTATTGTTGAATCTACTTCCAGGCAACACATTCCAGATCACAACAACTCATTGCATGAAGAAAATTCTCATCTTATCACTGGTTCTTTTGCTAAGCACCTTAAATCCGTGTATTCAGATGGCCCACCCTTCTGTCACTGAAACAATTCCTCCAACTTATTCCGTCATAATCCTTCATAGTTTTGAAATGAAAGCTCCCTTTAATGACCTTAGCCCTAAGGAAAATGACCCCAGCCTCTTCAGCCTCTCCGCCTCTGGGTGGCACGGTGCCCCAGTGGTTAGCACTGCTGCCTCACAGCGCCAGGGGACCTGGGTTCAATCCTTGGCTTCAATCACTGTCTGTGCGGAGCCTGCACATTCTCTCCATGTCTGCGCGGGTTTCCTCCGGGTGCTCCGGTTTCCCCTCACAGTCCGAAAGACGTGCTGGTTAGGTGCATTGGCCATTCTAAATTCTCCCTCCCAAACAGGCGCCGGAGTGTGGCGATGAGGGGATTTTTACAGTAACTTCATTGCAGTGTTAAAGTAAACCTACTTGTGACACTAATAAGTAAACTTAAACTCAAGCCTAGCAGATATCCCTCAGCCTTGGTGCTATTCTAGTAATTCTCTTCTGCACCCTGTCATATGTAGGCAAGATGGGATCATGGATTTCATTGTTATTAACATTTTACTTTAAAACAAAATGAAGAATGGACACTCTGCTTTTGAAACAAAATGGAGTTGCGAGGTCAGGTGGCCTTATTTTTCTTCTCTGTCAATATACATGGAGCTACACAAGGCCTTGGAATTAACCTGCATGTCTGGACGAGACATTACAATGCAAATGAGCTTTCAGGACATTTCATTGAGAAGATATTAAAATGCAACAAATTCTTCCTGTTGAATTAATACTTGTGGTATTCAAATAATTGCAGAGATTAGTTCACAACGGACTTGCATACTTTGCAACTGCAGAGTACAGTTCCAAAGAATGGATATGAGAGAAACATTATCATTTCTGAATGACCATGTCATCAGAGACTCTGGCCAAAATTTTACGGCCCCCATGAGGGGCGGACAATGGGAAGGTCCGTTGACCTTGGGTGGGGTTTTATGTTTTATTACGAGTGAGGCTGTGAAATCCCGCCCTATTTGTGAGGACAATGAAAAAAAGATACTAATGGTCACATGACAGGAGACTAGATTTCTGATAAGGGCAACGTAATCGCACACATTTTTGGGTGCAAAGAGAGACGGAGAAACAGATTCAGAGCAGCAATGGAAGAGGAGTCTCAGATCTACCAGGAGGCAGAGAATTCGACCTTTTACCCAGATGTGCCACAATTCTGGTGTTGACATCAGTATCAGGTTGGGAAGCTGGAAGTGGCTGTGATGGGACATCTGTCACAATAGTTCTGGAAGTGACCAATTAAGAAGCCACCTACGGAAGCCACATCTCATTAAGGATGACCGGTGGAGCAGGGAAGTGGGCGATACAATAGCAGGGCCCGCAGCAATGTCCGCCCAGCGGTCCCACTGGGACAGTCAATCACTGCTGGAAAAGAGGGATACCGGGGGTGGGGTGGGTGGGGGGGGGGGGGGGAGGGGGTTGTGGGGGGCGGCTCCTCAAAATGGTAGAACTCATGAAGTCAGCTGAAATAAAAGAAGGCACAGCATTGTGATGGGCCTTGTTGGAAGGGGGGGGGGGGAGGGGGGTAGAGGGGTCAGAGAATAATCCTTCTAGAACACTCTTTAACAGCTCCTGAACCTCTATTTAATGCAGTCTTTGGTGCCCTGCTGATCCATGAGTGAAAGACCATCCCAAAGGAGTTGGCAAGTTCCACACTTAGTGGGAGAAGTGTATTTGCCTTTGAGAGGTAGACACTAATTGGGGCCTTATTGGTTTTAACTGGCTGCTTGACTCTGTAGAGTCAATTTTGTTCTTAGCCTGCCCCAGGGAAAATCCTCCAGGGAAGGGGAGGCATCAGGGAGCCTTCCTAATATGGCTTTTCCTTATTTTCCTTACGCTCTCCATCCTCCAAATCCACCTCCACTGGGCTGGGAAAATGCCTCTGTCTATAAAACCAAGGATCTTTTCAGCTCTTTAAACAACGTTCTCAACTTGTCGAGCCATGTTCAAAGAATCTTTTTTAACTTCACGCACAGGATGTGGGTGTCGCTGGCTAGGCCAGTACTTTTATTGTCCATCCCTAAGTGCCCCTGAAAAGGTTCTGGAGAGCAGCCATCTTGAGTTGCTGCAATCCATCTGGTGCAGGTACACCCACAGTTGTCTTCATTTGACTTTACTGTAGCAATTTGATACGACTGAATGACTTATAAGGCCATTTCCGAAGGCACTTAAGAGCCAAATACATTGTTATGGATCTGTTAGCTACATTGGGTAAGGACAGAAGGTTTCTTATCCTGAAGGACACAAGTGAACCAGATGGGCTTTCAACAATCCTGCATTTCCTGGTCACCGCTACTGAGACTAGCTTTATAATTCCCGATTTTGTTTATCAATTGAATTTAAATTCCACAGTTGCCATGGTAGAATGTGAAATCTCTCTAGAGTTTTATTCCTGATCTCAGGATTGCTGGGCCAGCTTCTTTATTTCTATGCTATCATTCCCGTGCATGTCCCTTCAAGCCTCACTGTTCCTATGCCCCCTTTAAAATTGCATTATTCAGCTTATAATGTATCTTCGTAAAATGAATCACTCTAGCTTCTCCGCTATAGAATGCATTTTCAATATCTCTTCCTGTTTCACCAGTCTACGCTCCCTTCAAGCCAATTGCTATCCTTCTAACTGCTTACTGTGCTTCTGAGTTCCATTTCATAGAATCACAAAGTTACTTACGGTGCAGAAGGAGGCCATTCGGCCCATTGGATCCAGGGCGGCTCTCCACGGACCAATCCAATCTGCCCTATTTACCCCCTCTATCCCCATAGCCCACCTGCAAACATTGAAATTATGCCCCATGTCACCAAGAGCAGGTTACTCTGTTCGCTCAGTTGGCTGGATAGTTGGTGATTGGCACCAAGAGCTTGGGTTTAATTCCCTTACCAGCTGAGGTTATTCATCAAGGGCCCACCTCCTCAAACATTGCCCCTCACCTGGGTGTGGTGATCCTTAGGTTAAATCACCACCAGCCACAGTGGTCATCTGGGACTATGGTGACTTTTATCTTACTAATATATATCAACATATATATATATTATATATATACATACATATACATATATATATATGAAGTCACAAAAGGTGCTATATTAATGCAACTTCTCTACTTGTTTGCTTTGAAATACTTTGTAAGATTTAGATTGATTCTGCAACAGTTTTGTGGCAATTGATAAGCAGATGCAGCAGTGTAATGGTAGCTTGTACTTGTTACTTTGGTGTTTCATGAATATATATGATATGATCAAGACATTTCAATAAGTGTCATAAATAGCTCCTAGTTCTGTTCATAACTGCCCTATGAACCTCTAAATTGGATGACAGCCTTCACTCTCGATGCACAGTCAGTGAGTGACTGTGTCAGGGTGCGAGACATTGGAGGGCAATGTTGCTGAGAGAACCAGGAAGGCAGTGACACTGATTAGTTTGACATGTGGAAAAAAAGGCAGCCCAAGTAGGCTTGTGACAAGAGTTGTGATCTTGCTACATTAGCCTTTACAACCGTAAGCTTGAGCAGCTTCCACAGATTGTTTCTACTTGATTCACATGCCAAGCCCGAGTTTCTTCCCTTCAGAAATGCCCAGAACATTCTACCAGGCTCTACCTCAAAGTCACGAGCAATGTTGTGGTGGTTTTCAGTCAGTAGCCTCCCCCCCCCCCCCCCCCCCCCCCACCCCCAAAAAATGGTCTCTTACTCGTCTTCCAACCATTGGCCACCTCAATCAAAGGGACCTTGGCATGTTAGTCCGTAGATCCCTGAAGGCGGAAAGGCAGATTAATAGAGTGGTGAAAAAGGCACATGGCACACTCGCCTTTATCAACCGGGCTATAGATTACAAAAGCAGAGAGGTCATGATGGAGTTATATAGAACTTTGGTGAGGCCACAGCTGGAGTACTGTGTGCAGTTCTGGTCGCCGCATTATAGGAAGGACGTGAACGCACTGGAGGGGGTGCAGAGGAGATTCACTAGGACGTTGCCTGGAACAATTAAATTATAAAGAGAGGTTGGATAGGCTTGGGTTGTTTTCTCTGGGGTAAACACATTAAGAAGTCTCACAACACCAGGTTAAAGTCCAACAGGTTTATTTGGTAGCAAAAGCTACTAGCTTTCGGAGCGCTGCCCCTTCATCAGGTGAGTGGGAGTTCTGTTCACAAACAGGGCATATAAAGACACAAACTCAATTTACAAAATAATGATTGGAATGCGAGTCTTTACAGGTAATCAAGTCTTAAAGGTACAGACAATGTGAGTGGAGAGAGCGTTAAGCACAGGTTAACGAGATTGTTAAAATCTCTAAAAATCTCTTTAACCTGTGCTTAACGCTCTCTCCACTCACATTGTCTGTACGTTTAAGACTTGATTACCTGCAAAGACTGCATTCCAATCATTATTTTGTAAATTGAGTTTGTGTCTTTATATGCCCTGTTTGTGATCAGAACTCCCACTCACCTGACGAAGGGGCAGCGCTCCGAAAGCTAGTGGCTTTTGCTACCAAATAAACCTGTGGGAGGAAACTGGAGCACCCAGAGGAAACCCACGCAGACACGGGGAGAACTTGCAGACTCCGCACAGACAGTGACCCAAGGCAGGAATCGATCCCGAGTCCCTGGAGCTGTGAGGCAGCAGTGCTAACCATTGTGCCACCCATGCTCAAAGCTCCTGCACTGGGGTAAAAGACCGTGATAAGGAATGTGAATTTATATGGTGCATTTCACAAACTCAGCATCTCCCAAAATGCCACACAGCTAGAATTAAACATTTTTGAAGAGTAACCAATGTTTGAGGGGTAAGAACTTGGGTGGTGGAGGTGGCGAGGGGATGTGCAGCAATGAGTGGGGTTCCCCAGAACTCAGAATGGATTTCGATGGCTTGGATTAAAATTCAATGCAAACCTTTCGAAATTAAAGGTGATGCCAAACTTGGAGGAACCATAGACAGCCTAGGAATTTGATAGAAATCAAAACAAATATGTGATCGGGTCAAAAAATGGCAGATCAAGTTATGTAGAGAGATATGCAAAGTATTGCACAAAGGAAAGAAAAATGGGTCATCTACAATCTGCACAAACGTGTGAAATAGTTTAGGGTGAAGCTGAGAGCGTCCCAGGGGTCCAAGAGATTCGATGTTGAACATGTCCAGTCATTGGGAACCAACAATTAGCCAAACCAGTAGGATGATGAAAGACCACCACAAAGTTTAATGAAGTAACAGAGAGGGTGGATGAGGGTGCTGTAGTAGATGTTGTAAATGTGGACTTTCTAATGACATTTGATAGAGTGTTACCTATCGGAGCTATTCAGAAAATAGATCCACATGATATTAAAGGAATGTGCCGAAGGATCGGAGGCAGAGAATAGTGGACTGTATGGATTCTATGATTCTATGAATTTACACTTATTTCCAGACACTTGGGCCTAAATTTCTACAGAATCCTGTGAGAGGCAGCCACATGGTGAGATGAGATTCCATCTTACAAAAGTAGGCGGCATGGTAGCAAAGTGGTTAGCACTGATGCCTCACAGCACCAGGGACCTGGGTTCGATTCCGGCCTCGGGTCACTGTCTGTGTTAAGTTCACGTGTTCTCCCCGTGTCTGCATGAGTTTCCTCCGGGTGCTCCAGTTTTTTCCCACTGTCCAAAGATGCACAGGTTAAATGCATTGGCCATGCTGAATTGCTCCTTAGTGTCCCAAGATGTGTAGATTAGGGTGATTAGTGGGATGGGTGAATGGGGCTGCGGAGATAGGGCTGGGGATGGGCCTGGGTAAGATGGTCTGTCAGAGAGTTGGCGCAGACTCAATGGCCGCCTCTGCAATGTAGGGATTCTATCATCCTGAGGATGTATCATCACATGAATCATAAGGTCTCTCCACTTATGCAGGTACACACACCTCAGTGGGTCCTGCAATGGGAATTACTGGGATCGTGACAACATGGTGACCACATGTGAGCAGAAGCAGGTGCTGGAGACAGGACCAACTGTGGAGAATCTGCCCCTATTGGTGAGTGCAGGACCATCCCACCCTCTGTTCAGTTGGACACTGATACTGAGTCTCCAGGGTCATCCACAGTCAGGTAACCTGCGGATCTGCAATGGGAAATGTCTGTGCTTCTGTCAACATTTAGACAGGCTGTGCATAATTGTAGAATCATAGAATCCCTACAGTGCAGAAGGAGGCCATTCAACCCATTGACCCTGCACTGACAATGGTCCCACTCAGGCCCTATCCCCATAACCTCACGTGTTTACCCTGCCAATCCCTTTAGCACTAAGGGGCAACTTAGCATGGCAACTCACCTAACCCGCACATCTTTGTACTGTGGGAGGAAACCAGGACACCCAGAGGAAACTCATGCAGACACGGGGAGAATGTGCAAACTCCACACAGACAGTCATCCAAGGCCGGAATTGAACGTGGGTCCCTGACACTGTGAGGCAGCAATGCTAGCCACTGTGCCACCATGCCGCAGAGAGATTGGGTGAATCCATCTATCTATGTGCTATGATACCTCAGGCATTTTCACTGATCTCCACCTTCACGGAGAAGCAGGTGCATCAGGCCATCGAGTGCATACTGGCCCAGACAAATGGCC
Source organism: Mustelus asterias (assembly GCF_964213995.1). Classification (NCBI taxonomy): domain Eukaryota; kingdom Metazoa; phylum Chordata; class Chondrichthyes; order Carcharhiniformes; family Triakidae; genus Mustelus; species Mustelus asterias. Next base: position 112,314,781 of record NC_135810.1, read on the forward strand.
AACACACTCTGGCGGGCACTTTACACAGGACGGAGAAAAGCCTCAACTTGGTTCTCAAAACATAGCTTGAATGCAACCATTTTGGTGAGCAGGAAAGGACAGGTGGAGTGTGAGATGGAAGATGGAGAAAGAGAGATGGAAAATTTCCTCAGGGTGCTCCCATTCCTCATTCCTCAGTTCCCACCCTGAGACTGAAGACAGTGCCCGACACAAGGCATCCTGGCCCCGATGCGTGAGTCTCCTCCTGCACAGGGGCAGTATCTGCCGGGGCCTTCACGGATTCTAACACTTAGAGGAGTCCAGCAACTCAGTACCAAAGATAAGGAGGAAGTATTTGCAACAATCCTCAGCGAGAAGTGCCGGGTGGGTGATCCATCCCAGCCTCCTCCGGAGGTCCCCAGCATCACAGATTTCCTCCGGGTGCTCCAGTTTTCTCCAACTCTCCAAACATGCACAGGTTAAATGCATAGGTAATGCTGAATTGCTCCTTAGTGTCCCAAGATGTGTAGGTTAGGTTGATTAGTGGGATGGGTGAATGGGGCTGCGGAGATAGGGCGGAGTCTTCAAACGATTTGATTCAATGCATGTGATATCAAGAAATGGTTGGAGGCACTGGATGCTGCAAATGCAATTGGTCCCGACAATATTCTGACAACAGTGCTGAAGACTTGTGCTCCAGAACTTGCTCCAACCCTCGCCAAGCTTTTCCAGTACAGCTCCAACACTGGCATCTATCCGATAATGTGGAAAATTGCCCAGGTATGTCCTATACACAAAATGCAGGACAAATCCAACCCGGCCAATTATCAGTCTCCTCTCAATCATCAGTAAAATGATGGAAGGGATCATCACCAGTGCTATTAAGCAGCACCTGTTCGGCAATAACCACCAGGGCCAATAAACTCCTGACCTCATTACAGTCTTGGTTCAAACATGGACAAAAGAACTGAACGCCAGAGGTGAGGTGAGAGTGACTGCCCTTGACATCAAGGCAGCATTTAACCAAGTGTGGCATCAAAGAGCCCTGGCGAAAAGGAGACAATGGAAATCAAGGGGAAAACACTTCACTGGTTGGAGTCATACCTGGCATAAAGGAAGATGGCTGTGGTTACTGGAGCTCAATCATCTCAGTTCCAGGAGTTCTTTAAAAAATTAATTCATGGGAAGTGGGCATCACTGGTTGGGCCAGCATTGATTGCCCATCCCTAATTCCCCACTAGGCCATTTAAGAGTCAACCACATTGCTGTGTGTTTGGAGTCATTTATAGGCCAGACCAAGTAACGATGGCTGATTTCTTTCCCTAAACGACGTTAATGAACCAGATGGGTTTTTACAATGAGTGGTTTCATGGTCACCTTTTAATTTTAAATATTTTTATTGAATTCAAATTTCATCATCAGCTGTGGTGGGATTTGAACCTGTGACCCCAGAGTATTACCTTGGGTTTCTTAGCTACTCATCCAGTGACAATAGCAATACACAGCCACCTTCCAGTTGGAGCAATGTTCATGGCATTAAATTCAGATTGACTTCAATGAACGAAAGACTTGCTTTTTCTCAATCTCTCGATCTCTACTTTGCTGTATCCTCATTCTGGACAGTAACCCTCAGATGAATGTTATAGTCAGGTGTTGTGAGGAGGGACCTATGTGAATGTTTATTGATGACTGTTGGATGAATTGTATTTCCAAAGGATAGGGGATACAGTGGGGGAGGGAGGGGGAAATCTGAGGGTACCTTGATTGCCATTTCTGTGCAGTTAATGACCTTCTGTACCTGTGGGAAGCCAATAACCATTGTATTTGACTGGCTCCATTTATGGCAGCAAACAAGGTCATAGTGACCTCGACTTGACACTTGTGGGCAGCAGATTGTGAGATCCTGGAGATGTCAGCATTAAATCCATGAAGAGATCAGAACAACCTGTGGATGGACACCACCCAGCTGGTCCCCTTGGAAGGAGGTCTGGTTCTAGGAGATTGTAGATGACCTGCCGTGAATGCCTCAGGACTCTGAAGCACTATTGCTCTATCATGTTGAGGAAGTGGTGAGGTGATAGCCTAGTGTTATTTTCTCTAGACTATTAATCCAGAAACTCAGTTAATGTTCTGGGGATGCGGGTTTGAATCCTGCCACAGCAGATGGTGGAATTTGAATTCAATAAAAAAGACCTGCAATTAAGAATCTACTGATGACCATGAAACCATTGTTGATTGTCAGAAAAACCCATCTGGTTCATTAATGTCCTCTAGGGAAGGAAATCTGCCGCCTTTACCTGGTCTGACCTACATATGGCTCCAGAGCTACAGCAATGTGGTTGACTCTCAACTGCCCTCCAAGGGCGACTGGAGATGGGCAATAAATGCTGGGCCAGCCAACGATGCTCATGTCCCACGAATGAATAAATAAAAGCTCTCTGCCTGTCGACCTTGGGGCGAATTTTCCTGTTCCGTCCTCCGTGGGAATCGTAGCGGGCGAGGGGCGGATCATGGAGAGGTCTGTTGACCTCGGGTGGGATTTTCTGGTTTCGGGGTGAGCGGGGCTGGAAAATCCCACCTCTTGTGTTGGGGAGTGCTGTCTGCTGTGAACTGCCGTTCTGTGACAAACCCCTCTGTCCTGTGGAACGGCTTGGAACTGATTTTGGTTTAATTGCTGCTCCTGCTCTTCCACATCCCAGGTCCAGACCCCTGCTGCGTTAGTTGATCCCATACTGCACTGAAGATTGACAGCAAAGAAATGAAGATGAAGATAAGTAAAGTCCAATGTCTGAGCCAGTAGAATAGAATCCATTGTAACACCGATCAGAGAATCCCTACAGTGCAGAAGGAGACCAGGTGGCACAGTGGTTAGCACTGCTGCCTCACAGCACCAGGGACCCGGGTTCGATTCCCGGCTTGGGTCACTGTCTGTGCGGAATCTGCGTGTTCTCCCCATGTCTGCGTGGGTTTCCTCCGGATGCTCCTGTTTCCTCCCACAGTCCAAAGATGTGCGGGTTAGAACAACAAAGAACAATACAGCACAGGAACAGGCCCTTCGGCCCTCCAAGCCCGCGCCGCTCCCTGGTCCAAACTAGACCATTCTTTTGTATCCCTCCATTCCCACTCTGTTCATATGGCTGTCTAGATAAGTCTTAAACGTTCCCAGTGTGTCCGCCTCCACCACCTTGCCTGGCAGCACATTCCAGGCCCCCACCACCCTCTGTGTAAAATATGTCCTTCTGATATCTGTGTTAAACCTCCCCCCCTTCACCTTGAACCTATGACCCCTCGTGAACCTCACCACCGACCTGGGGAAAAGCTTCCCACCGTTCACCCTATCTATGCCTTTCATAATTTTATACACCTCTATTAAGTCTCCCCTCATCCTCCGTCTTTCCAGGGTTAGGTGGATTGGCCATGCTAAATTGCCCCTTAGTGTCAGGGGGACTAATGGGGTAAATATGTGGGATTACGGGGGGCGGGGGGGATAGGGCCAGCCTATCCACAGTCTCCTCCCACAGTCTGAAAGATGTGCTGGTTAGGTACGTCGACTATGCTTAATTCTCCCTCAGTGTACCCGAACAGGTGCCAGAGTGTGGCGACTAGGGGATTTTCACAGCAACTTCATTGCAGTGTTAATGTAAACCTACTTGTGATGCTAATAAATAAATAACATTGGTATATCGGAGTTTATAAAAGATTGATCCCAAGAGGCTGAATGTTAAAATATCTTTTCAACTGGGCTTTTGGCAGACAATAATCTAAAATTAAAAAAATATGATTTTCTAAATGGGGCATTCCTGTATGTTTATGTCCCATCATTAGAAATCACATTGAGGGCTGATGTCTTACAGAAAATTAATCATTTACATTGTGGATGCTGTAAGTCAATCATGTCCACAGCCCATTAATATTGGTGTCTGCTTATTGCTTGTATCAGTATGATTCTCTTGACATAATTGGTTTATGTTAGTTAGCTGTACTCCTTAATTAGTGACTTAATTGGAATAAATTAGCACGGAGTGATTAAGGAATGGAGAGGCAACTAAAATAATCTGCATTATTGCTCATCTGTTCTTCAGCAATGTCGCTTTGGCGGCAGGCTCTCAAACATTAACCGTTTCATTGGTCAGCTTGCTTGCATAGCCAACTGGAGCTGTGAGCTGTCAGGAAAATACAAAGGGTTGTGAATGAAGCCCAGTCATCACGCAAACCAGCCTCCCATCCATTGGCTCTGTCTACACTTCCCGCTGTCTCGGCAAAGCAGCCAGCATAATAAAGGACCCCACGCACCCTGTACATCATCTCTTTCACCTTCTTCCCTAGGGATAAAGATACAAAAGTCTGAGGACACGTACCAACCGACTCAAGAACAGTTTCTTCCCTGCTGCCATCAGACTCTTGAATGGACCTACCTCGTATTAAGCTGATCTTTCTCTACACCCCAGCGAAGACTGTAACGTTACATAAGAACATAAGAAATAGGAGCAGGAGTAGGCCATCTAGCCCCTCGAGCCTGCCCCGCCATTCAATAAGAGCATGGCTGATATGAAGTGGATCAGTTCCACTTACCCGCCTGATCCCTATAACCCCTAATTCCCTTACCAATCAGGAATCCATCTATCCATGATTTAAACATATTCAACGAGGTAGCCTCCACCACTTCAGTGGGCAGAGAATTCCAGAGATTCACCACCCTCTGAGAGAAGAAGTTCCTCCTCAACTCTGTCCTAAACTGACCCCCCTTTATTTTGAGGCTGTGCCCTCCAGTTCTAGTTTCCTTTCTAAGTGGAAAGAATCTCTCCACCTCTACGCTATCCAGCCCCTTCATTCTCTTATAGGTCTCTATAAGATCCCCCCTCAGCCTTCTAAATTCCAACGAGTACAAACCCAATCTGCTCAGTTTCTCCTCATAATCAACACCCCTCATCTACATTCTGCACTCTCTCCTTTCCTTCTCTATATATGGTATGTTTTGTCTGTATAGCGTGCAAGAAACAATACTTTTCACTGTATGCTAATACATGTGACAATAATAAATCAAATCAAAATTGGTGTAACTCCTGTGTAAAATGGGTGCAAGCCTGCTGCAGGGAACGGAAGCTAACGGGAAGATTCCGAGGTCAGGCACGCATCTACAATGAAAGCAAATGGGAAAGATGCAGCAGGTATAAGGTATGTTGGATTCCCCTGCACACCTCCAAAGAGCTGGTTATAGTTTGTCATAGAATCATAGAATCCCTACAGTCATTCGGCCCCTCGAGTCTGCACCGACCACAATCCCACCCAGGCCCTATCCCTGTAATCCCATGTATTTACCCTGCTAGTCCCCCTGTCACTAAGCGGCAGTTCAGCATGGCCAGTCAACCTAACCCGCACATCTTTGGACTGTAGGAGGAAACCGGAGCATCCGGACGAAACCCACGCAGACACGTGGAGAATGTGTAAACTCCACACAGACAGTGACCCAAGCCGGGAATCGAACCCGGGTCCCTGGTGCTGTGAGGCAGCAGTGCTAACCACTGTGCCACGGTGCCACCTATCATTGGCAGAATGGTTTGCCATTCACTGGGATCAACACTAGCTGATGCATTACGGAAACAGATCGTCTGATCATGTGATCACATTGCTGGCTGTGGGATCTTGCCGTGTACAAATTGGTGGCCGATTGCATTCCCTTACATTGAGTATTGCTGAAAAGAGAGACATGCTGAAATCTTCTATCTTGCACTCATCAGGGCACTTTGCAAAAATGCCAGAATAAAGCATTCAACATGTCTCGCATTTCAACAATACTCCTGTTCTGTTCTACCAAACAACTATGTCCAAAGATATGCAGTTTAGGTGGATTGGCTATATCGACCCTCAATGTCAGAGGGATTAGGAGGGTAAATACATGGGGTTACAAGGATGGGGTCTAGGTGGGATTGTTGTCAGTGCAGGCTCAATGGGCTTAATGGCTTCCTTTTGCACTGTAGGGATTCCATGATTCTATGATTCTATTTGTGTATTAAAAAGCTACAAAGGACCAAAGTCCTATAATATCAAATATTTCATTTTTTAAAAACAGCTTCAAAGAATAATGAACATATATTAAAATATTTTAAGCTTTAAAAGGGTTTGGGCCGGACCCAAACCAACATTTGGGACAGAGGTACAACAAAGGCCAAATTGGAGATGTCAACAACATAGTTCGGCTTACAAGTAAGTCAAGAACAGGTATAGCATCTTCAATCAGCACTCTCTTTTCATACAATATAAATTGTTGTCTCCCCCCATAATGGTATTCTTGCCAAGCTGTCCTGATTAGTGCAAGATGAAAAGCTTTGATATGTCTCTTTTTTTCAGCAATATTCAAGTTCTGTATTACCAAATGGCTATGTCCTCATTATGACAATGACCACACTTCACAAAGTACCTAATTGGCACTTTGGGATGTACTGAGATCATGAAAGGTACTATTGCATTGCAGGCCTTGCTTTCCAAATAGGCATACGATACAACTAAACAATTGTTAAATTAGGTGGTTATTGATAATGATGTGGAGATGCCGGCGTTGGACTGGGGTGGGCACAGTAAGAAGTCTCACAACACCAGGTTAAAGTCCAACAGGTTTATTTGGAATCATGAGCTTTTGGAGTGTTGCTCCTTCATCAGGTGAGTGGAGGGTTAAGTTCACAAACACGGCATATATAGACAGAGATACAATTGCAAGATAATGGTTGGAATGCGAGTCGTTACAGGTAATCATGTCTTTACTGGTACAGACAGTGTGAGTGGAGAGAGGGATAATCACCATTACCTTGCAACTGTCTCTTTGCCTATATATGCCATGTTTGTGAAACCTACCTCTCCACTCATCTGATAAAGGAGCAGCGCTCCGAAAGCTCGTGATTCCAAATAAGCCTGTTGGATTTTAACCTGGTGTTGTGAGACTTCCTATTGATAATGAAAGCAAGAATACTTGGACCTGTACAATATCTCAGAACAGTGCATATTTACCAGACAATTCTTTCTACACTCATCCATCGAAATGTTAAGTGAAATTAAATCACGTAAATCAATCAAACATAAAGGGCGGAATTTTCCAGCCGTACTCGTCCCAAAACAGGAAAATCCCAGCCGAGGCCAACGGATCTTTGCATTGTCCATCCCCCACCCTCTATGATTCCTGTGGCGGGTGGGACAGGGAAACTTTGGTGAAAGCCTTTGCTAAGAAGCTTGACTTAGTTCCTTCTGTCAATTCATAAAGCAGTGTGAGTTTATTAACCTTACTGGCTAGGAGTAGGAAGGTTAAGGGGAGGTTTATTGGAGGTGTTTAGAATGATGAAGGGTTTCGATAGACTAACATAGAAATATAGTAACATAGAAGATAGGAGCAGGAGGAGGCCATTTGGCTGATCGTCCAACTCAAGAGCCTAATCCTGCTTTCTCCCCATAACCTTTGATCCCATTTGCCCCAAGTGCTATATCCAGCCGCCTCTTGAATACATTCAATGTTTTGGCATCAAATGAATTCCACAGGCTCACCACTCTTTGGGTAAAGAAATGTCTCTTCATCTCCGTCCTAAATGGTCTTCCACGAATCCGCAGACTGTGACCCTGGTTCTGGGACATACCCACCATTGGGAACATCCTCCCTGCATCTACCCTGTCTAGTTCTGTTAGAATTTTATAAGCCTCTATGAGATTCCCCCCACCACCACCACCACCCCCCCGCCCCCCCCCCCCCCCCCCAATTCATCTGAACTCCAGCGAAAACAATCCTAACCTAGCCAAACTCACCTCAAACATCATTCCCACCATCCCCGGAATCAGCCTGGTAAACCTTCACTGCACTCTCTCGAGAGCAAGAACATCTTTCCTCAGAAAAGAGACCAGTAAATAAGGAGAAGGTGTTTCCACGGGCAAGACGTTTGGTAAGCAAAGGGTACAGGTTTAGGGCAATTTGCAAAAGTCTGAAATGGGTGGTGAGTAGAGATTGTTTTTCTCACAGCGAGCTGTTATGATCTGAAATTGACCATCAGAAGGTTGGTGGATTCAATCAGCAAATTCAAAGCAGAACAGGATACATACATCAATTGCAGGGCTATGGGATATGAGCAGGGGACTGGGACCAAGCAGCTATGATATATGATCTATAGAAGTAGGAGGGTAATCTCATTGTTAATTTTTCTCAACAAAGTTATTGTCTTGGGCTTCCTAGCACTGGCCACAACTTATTGTAGGCAAAAGATTACTGTCAGCGATAATAGCCAATTTTGGTTTTTAATTAGGTTCATTCGGTTAAATCCTCAGTCATAATAATAGTCAGAACAAAAGTCATGCCAGTGCTTATTTAAGTTTAAGTTTGTTTTAGTTTATTTATTTATAGTGTCACAAGTAGGCTTACATTAACACTGCAATGAAGTTACTGTGAAACATTCCAGCTCCTGTTCGGGTACCCTGATGGAGAATTTAGCATGGCCAATGCACCTAACCAGCATGTCTTTCGGACTGTGGGAGGAAACTGGAGCACCCGGAGGAAACCCAGAGCAATTGCTTGAAGCAATTGTCTGCTACGATTGCCAATAGTAATTTTTAGGATCGTGAGTGCACATTATTGTATCTGTAATTACTGTAAATGTTGGCTTACTGCTCCAGTAACACGTTACAATCTGCAATAAATGTAATGCATCATTACCATGCACAAGACTTAGTACAGTGGTTAACACTGCTGCCTCACAGTGCCAGGGACCCGGGTCCGATTCCAGCCTTGGGTGACTGTCTGTGTGGAGTTTGGGTATTCTCCCCGTGTCTGCATGGGTTTCCTCTGGGTGCTCCGGTTTACTCCCACAGTCCAAAGATATGCAATGGTGTGGAGATGCCGGCGTTGGACTGGGGTGGGCACAGTAAGAAGTCTCACAACACCAGGTTAAAGTACAACAGGTTTATTTGGAATCTTGAGCTTTCGGAGCACTGCTCCGTCATCAGGTGGGATATGTGGGTTGGCTATGCTAAATTGACCATTAGTGTCAGGGGGATTAGCAGAGCAACTACGTGGTGTTATGGGGATAGGGTGGGATTGTTGTAAATGCAGGTTTGATGGGCCTATGGTTCTATGGTTCTATGGGCTGAATGGCTTCCTTCCATACAGTAGGGTTTCTGTGAAAATAATTGAAAAACAAATAAAAGAAGTTGCGCTTATCTAGTTCCTTTTATAACCCCAAGGCATCTCAATGAACCTGGACAAAAGTATATACATTTTGTGGCAATCACTGATTACAGTATTCAGTTGTTGATCTTTGGATTTTGATCATAAATGTAAATGTGGAAAGAATTTGCTGTGGGCAGAATTGTGGATCTTTCAATACCCAATCAGTAATGACTGGGCAGAATAGATGACCAAAATCCCAACTAAAGGGCCATATACTAATAAACTGGTACCTAGTGTTGTAAACATTATCAAAGCTCTCCCTCTCTCTCTTTAAGTGAATATTTGTTTACTGACATTATTTATTTATAGGTTACAACATCAAGGGAGAAGGCCAATTTGCACCATTTCACTTATTATGCACATCGATATTATTTGAAGCTAAATCATGTGTTACAGTGTCATTTTAATGTTGCCATTCCAATAAAAAAATTGACTATTTGTGGAGTATAGTGGCCTGATATCTGATATTCTCACAGGATAGGGTGGGGGTGTGTGCATGAGGAGGGGTGTCACACTCATTCTCCCGCATAACGAGAGATTCCTCGTGCCAGGGTTTCAATAGCCGATACGCCGAGGCAGCGGTAGAGACAACTGCGGTGGAAATAGGTGGCCTTAGTAATGATGCAGGAACGTGGATGAAATTTTATCTTGGGGTCAAAACTGATACTGAGGTTGGGAAATGCGTTAGCCTCAAGCCGCTGCCAGGCAGACGGATGAAGAAATAATGGCCCGGGCTTCCAGCGAAGCCAAACTTTGTTGGATTGCCTCTCTACTGAACCTTTACAATGTCCGACCGTGCTCCATATTTCTGGACGGGTCTTAGTTGCTTGTCTTCTTCAGAAAAGTGAGGTGCAAGGTTCCACAAGGGACCCCATCGCAGTGCTGTAGTGTCTGGAAGAGCAGGTTGGACGGGGGGCGGGGGGAGGTGAAGAAATGCCATGCCACATTTTTATGGCAATAGCTGCGTAGGGTAAGTTTAAATGCCCTGCGTGAATGTTAGTGAACGGGCAAATGGATGAATGAGTGAGTGGGGAGGGTGGCAGTGTGGGTAGGTGGATGCGATAATTGGGTAAGGTGGCAGGTCTGTGAGGTGATAGGTGGGTTGTGTGACAGGTGGGTGAGGTGGTAAATGGGTAGGGTGGCAGGTGAGTCAGGTTGCGGGTGTTTAGGTTGGCAAGTGGATAGGGTGGCAGGTGGATTATGTGGAAGGTGTTCAGATGGCATTTGGGTCGGGTGGCAGAAAGGTGAGGTGGGTAAGTGTTTGAGTGATGGGTGGGTCAAGTGGGTTCTGGATTTGATTTGATTTATCATTGTCACATGTATTGGTATACAGTGAAAAGTATTGTTTCTTGCGCACTATACAGACAAAGCATACCATACATAGAGAAGGAAAGGAAAGGGTGCAGAATATAGTGTTACAGTCAGAGCTAGTGTGTAATGAGAGATGTAGTCAGGTTGGAAAGGGTATTCAGGTGTCGGCTGGTCAGGGTCAGGGGCTAGTTGGGTGGCAGGGGTAGTCAGGTCTGGTCAAGCGGGTAGTTGGATCAGGTTGGGACGGGTTGACGGGTCGGGGGCTCGTCAAGCTGTGTTGGAGGAGTAGACAATTGCTGCGATTAGTCAGGATTGGTTGGGGGGTAGTGTTAGCAGAGTTGGTGTGGGATGGGTGATCAGGGGAAACAGTCAGGTGGGGTCATCAGGGAGGGGGGAGGTGGAGCCAGGGGGGCTCAAGGGGTCAGTGTGAGCGATTATGGGGAGTCAATTCTGTAGTGAGACCCGGACCTTTCTGTCCAGCATGTCCTGGGTAACTATCCAGGTGAACACTGCTGGGCTGTCTGAAGTCTCCCAGTCTCACTCCCATTTGTGGAGGGCCTCAGGATGCACGAAAATTGCCTGTCAGAAGTCATAACCTCCTGAGCCAATGGCACTGAGGTTGGCATGTTGGGACTTCTGCAAGGGCCCAAAGGATATCTTTAGTTTTATGCCGGTCTCCAACAGAAAGAAGACTGGAAGATCTGGGCCAAAATAGTAGAAACAGTGGAGTAGATTTTCAACTTTCTGTTCAGGATATGACACTGGCCTTGTTTTTTAAAAATTTATTAGTGTCACAAGTAGGCTTACGTTAACACTGCAATAAAATTGCTGTGAAAATCCCCTGGTCGCCACACTCCAGCACCTGTTAGGGTACACTGAGGGAGAATTTAGCATGGCCAATGCACCAAACCAACACATCTTTCAGACTGTGGGAGGGAGCTGAATCACCCGGAGGAAACCCACACAGACACGGGGAGAACATACAAACTCCACACAGACAGTGACCCAAGCCGGGAATCGAACCCTGGTCCCTGGCGCAATGAGGCAGCAGTGCTAACCATTGTGCCACCATGCTGCCCTTGGATAGACTTCTTGCTGTTAGCAATCTGGTAGCATTCGAATGGAGATTTAGTCCAGAATTAAACTGTAACCATCTACCGTGGTGAGATTTGAACCAGGAACCCCAGAGCACTGCTCTCGGTTAGTGGTTAGCCAATTCAGTGACCTACACCTCTAGGCCACTAGAGAAACCCTAAAGGCAGTGCCCTGACCCAGACTTGGACCCTGGACACTCAGATTAAAAGTTTGATGCTCTACCACCTAAGTGACTGGTACAATTTTGTCTTTTAAAAAGCGTTAGACAGTTACATGGGTAAGGCGGGTATAGAGGGATATGGGGCAAACGCAGGCAATTGGGACTAGCTTAGTGGTTAAAAAAAGGGGTAGCATGGACAAGTTGGGCCAAAGGGCCTGTTTCCATGCTGTAAACCTCTATGACTCTATGACTGGTCCCACCTTGTGGATAGACAGTCCATTAGAGAAACTGCCTGCTATACATTTCCATTGTAAACCATGATTTGATTACTCTCAGGTGTCAATCATCCTTCCTATAAACATACCGAACCCGGAATTAGATTACTCCCGGGTATCCATTATTATTTGTATGAACCTTCTGAACTCATTGATTAGATTATTGTATTGTAATCGCTCTGAAGTATCCATAATTCTATATTCCGAACCTCTCGATTAAATTGCAACCTTGAATTCATTCCCAACTAACTATTAGATTCCTTATATAAACCAGGGAACCCTCTGATTAGGTTACTGCCCTAATCCAATCTCAGGTATCCATGTTTCTATCTCCAATATTAACCAAACAAAGTGCAACGGACAGTTATTCCTCTTTCACTGGTCCTCGCGCTCTCCAGAATGTTAGTAAAACACTCAGGAAGAATAGATTTGCTCCTAATAGTTTTCATTCCCCATGCATCTTGAGAACAGCGTCTCCCGTGATTGGAATGCTGATCCGAGGCAGAATGTCGATACACCAATCCATACTGCATTTACTGTCGCTGTATAATAAACCGCATTTCAGCACGATATTGAAATATAAAATCTTGCTTTGGGCATTAAGTATTCCTCAACTGGAGATAAAAATACAATCTCATAATGCGGGCAATCTCACCTCCACTGAATAGCTCGATTTAAAAACAGGCCCATCAAGCAGTCAATCCCCTGCCGCAGTGCATCTGGAAACAGCAGCCCATTTAACTTGGTTTCACGCGGGATATATAGTTGAGTTCAGCAGTGTTTGAATTAAATGTGTGCTTGCAGCAGGTTGTGGTGTGAAGATTTGCAAATTGATTCCTATGTACCTGGGGTAAAGAGGGCCTTTGATCCACCCGTAATTCAAAGACAAACAACATTGTTTGCAACAAGGAAAGGAACATGCAATTACATAACATCTTCCCTAACCCGCGGGCATCCTTAAGTGCTTACAGCCAATGAATTACCTTTGAAGTGTATTCTCTGCCACTTTATAAATGAGTGCAGCAGCAATTTGCATACGCACATAGTTTAAAGTTCATTCGTTATTGTCACACGTAGGTTTACATCAACACTGCAATGTAATTACTGTGAAAATCCCCTAGTCGCCACACTCCGGCGCCTGTTCGGGTACACCGGGAGAGAATTTAGCATGGCCGGTGCACCTAACCAGCATGTCTGTCAGAATGTGGGAGGAAACCGGAGGAAACCCACGCAGACACGGGGAGAACGTGCAGACTCCGCACAGGCAGTCACCCAAGCCGGGAATCGAACCAGGGTCACTGGCGCTGTGAGGCAGCAGTGCTAACCACTGGGCCAGTTAATCTGCCTTGGTTGGGCTGGTTGATGGCCAGGATACCATTTGTACTCCTTGTTCTTCCTTGAGTTACAGCTGTGGGGTCTTCCACATCCACCTGGACTTCACTGGCCCGGATTTTGTGGTGGGTAAAGATTTCAAACTGTCAATATTCGCGTCGTTACCTCCACTGAAACTTACAGCAATGTCTGGAGTTCAGACATACGTTCATCGTTTCCCAAAGGTAGGGGAGTCTAAAACTAGAGGCCATAGGTTTAAGGTGAGAGGGTACAAAAGGGTCCCGAGGGGCAATTCTTTCACTCAGAGGGTGGCGAATGTCTGGAACGAGCTGCCAGAGGTAGTAGTAGAGGCGGGTACAATTTTGTCTTTTAAAAAGCATTTAGACAGTTACACGGGTAAGATGGGTATAGAGGGATAGGGGCCAAATGCGGGCAATTGGGACTAGCCCAGTGGTAAAAACTGGGCGGCATGGACAAGTTGGGCTGAAGGGCCTATTTCCATTCTGTAAACCACTATGAATCTATGACTATACATAGAACAATGCCAAGCTGCAGAATCTACAGTCTGCGATTCTATGTTTCTCCAGCAGGAGCACTGTTGAGGCACCCCCTGACCACAATCAATTGGAAGTCAATTGAATTGACAACACTTCCACTCTCAATCTGTTAGTCTCATTGTGAAAATCCTTCAAACAGTTACACCTCATTGATTGAGGTTTAGCTGGGTTTTTAAGGCAAATTAACTACCTAATCACTGCTCAACGCCATCATTAGCCTTAAATAGCTAATAGAGTCAAATTTCTCCTGAATGATTGAAATAACTCCACATCATTTAAAAGAATATTTTTCTTTTTTTAAGAGTTTGTTTATCTTTATTTTAGCTTCATTCAAACATAAACATTTAATTAAAAGTGGGGCTTCGGGCTTGCTGTCTGCAGGGATTCTTAAATGTGATTGGTTGCCTGCCTTGCTTGATGACATCACTGCCGATGCACTCCAGGTCACCCCCGGCACATGGAGGCAGGTCTAAATTGCCATCGGGAAAGGGGCAAACTGCATGAGAGAAATCGCTAGATATCTATGGACAGCTTACTTCATTGCTAACTGCAAAATCCAGACTATTACCCCTTCCAAAATAGAGCACCTCCATGAATCTCCCATGTTGTCCTAATGGTAATGTCACTAGACTAGTAATCCAGAGGCCCAGGTTAGTACACGAGTTCAAATCTAACTACAGCTAGTGGAACTTAAATTCAATTAATCAATCTGGAATTGAGAGCTAGTCTCAATAATTACGGCCATAAAGCTATCATTGAATTGGTGCATGTCTTTGAAGGAAGGAAATCTGCCATCTTTACCTGGCCTGGCCTACATGTGACTCCAGACCCATAGCAATGTGGTTGACTCTCAATTGCCCTCTGAAATGGTCGAGCGGGACATTCAGTTCAAGGTAAATTGGGGATGGGCAATAAATTCTGGCCTTGCTCAGTGATGCTAACATCCCATGAAAAAATACATTTCAAAACATATGGCCGTACTTCCAGGAAGGAGGGGAAAGGAAGGGAGGAAAAGAGCGAGAAAGGATGGGGCTGATGAGAAAAACGGAAATTGTAGTGAGGTATGTCAGTCTGGTCATTTAAAATAAAGTCGACTTTCCAAATCTTTAATACAGAAATCGATTTGAAAGGTGTCATTAAATGTGATGTGTACTTGTGTTGAATCACAGAATAGAATCATAGAATCCCGACAGTGCAGAAGGAGGCCATTTGACCCATCGACAACAATCCCACCCAGGCCCTATCCCTGCAAACCCATATACTTACCCTGCTAATTTACCCTGACACTAAGGAGCAATTTAGCACGGCCAATCAACCTTACCTGCACATCGTTAGAGTGTGGGAGGAAACCGGAGCACCCGGAGGAAACCCACGCAGACACGGGGAGAATGTGCAGACTCCACGCACAGTCACCCGAGGCCGGAATTGAACCCGGGTCCCTGGCTCTGTGAGGCAGCAGTGCTAACCATGAACCACAGTGTTGACTTACTTACATTGGGTTATTGTGCTTTTTTTCTATAACGCTTGAATTTACAACAAAGGAGCAGGGCTAAATACAAAAGTGAAATCAATTTTTTTCTGCTATAATATCACACGTAGGTGATGTTACTATGATGGAGATAGCACCCTAACCCTCTCAAGAAAGTCTTGCTCCTTAATTCTCACAACGATGAAGAGACGGGGTGTCTACATTTTTAGATTGCACAGTCTGTGAGCGTGTTTAATTGAAACGTTCGGACATTCTATTATTTGAAAAGAAAGAATGCTCAGGGTTACGGGGAGAAGGCTGGAGAATGGCACGAAGTGAATTGCTGATTTGGAGAGGAGCTGTAACAAATCTGTGATTCTCTCCGTAACTCTGTATTCCCGCTGCTCTGCACAGTAACAAAATGGTGTCGGCCTCGAGAAGCCCTTCATCTGTGCTGTCCTCACAGAAGGTGAAACTGAATCCTACCGTGCTCATGAGGTATAAGCTGCCTGGCACGTAGCCCAGTGGCACTCAGAAATACCTGTGGATTGCCACCAGCAGATGCCTCTGTTGGTACCCAGCCCAGCCCTGAGCTGCTCCTGGGGTGCCCTCTCCCTCCTGTCCTCACTCCTGCATTCTCGTGCTGAACGCATTTCCATGTGCTGCGGGTGACCCTTGAATTATGTTGGCAATGTGCCAAATCGATGCCCTCCTGCTTCCCGATTGGACGAACTGCCAATGAAATGTGCGTGTGGTGCTGTCAGCAGCCTATTTTGTTTAAGTTCGTGATGGGTGCAAACCTTGGGGCTTCTTTGCGACCACACATTCAGTCATGCATAGGGTCCATTCCCCCTGAGAAAATACACTGACAGCGTTGGATTTCATCCATGTTTCCTGTGAAAACTGCTAGCCAGTTCCCTTAACGTGTAACAATCCATGGCCATGCTGGACAGATAAGGATAGAGTGAAGTTGTGGATCGATAAGTGTGTGGAACAGGTGTCACGTGGAGAACCCAGGTTATTGGTGTGGGACGTGTTCAGATTCCACAAAACCATATTAAGTTGATCTTTCTCTACACCCTAACTATGACTATAACACTTTATTCTGCACCCTCTCCTTTCTTTCTCCCCTATGCACTCAGTGTACGGTATGCTTTGTTTGTATAGTGCACAAGAAACCATACTTTTCACTGTATCCCATTACACGTTTACCAGGATGCTACTGGGACTTGATAGTTTGAGTTATAAGGAGAGGCTGGATAGACTGGGACTTCTTTCCCTGGACTTGGGGATGATCTTATGGAGGCCTATAAAATAATGAGAGGCATAGTTAAGGTAGATAGTCACTATCTTTCCATAAAGGTAGAGGAGTCTAAAACTAGAGGGCAAAGGTTTAAGGTGAGAGGGGAGAGATACAAAAGTGTCCAGAGGGGCAATTTTTTCACAAAGAGGATGGTGAGTGTCTGGAATGAGTTGCCAGAGGTTTTAGTAGAGGCGGGAACAATTTTGTCTTTTAAAGAGCATTTAGATAGTTACATGGGTAAGATGGGTCTAGAGGGATATGGGCCAAACGCGGGCAATTAGGACTAGCTTTGTGGTTAAAAAAAAGGACAGCATGGACAAGTTGGGCCGAAGGGCCTGTTTCCATGCGGTAAACCTCTATGACTCTATGACTGTTTGTGACAATGATAAATCAAACTAAATCATTGAGATCAATCGGCACCTGTGAAGAAATAAGAACCAAACTGCAGTTATACTAGAAGGGTTTAACATCCTGGTTCAAACTGTGGAAGTGTACCTCAGCAAGCTATTCAAGGATCAGTCCACAGTGGATGGCTGATGGATGGATGGCCTTCGCAAAGGGTGGGAATATGCATGCTGCCCTGTTTGATGTATTGTGTGATTTCACTATCAAATCAGAGGATACTATTCATGCACAAATTATCATCAGATCATTCCAAAACTACCTAAACAATTTGGAATATTCACTTTGATGGATGGAGAGGAAGATGATTTGCTGTGGAAAGATGATTCTGAAACTGAAAGTCCACTTCTGATCCAGAGTAAGATCCTTTCGATGATGCCCGAACCCGAATTTGATGGGTTCAAAATGTTTTCATTGCGGTTAAAGCCATCTTCCATTTATTCGATCAACCTTGCCAGGTTCATTTAATATGAATTAACAGTGTTATCCATCTGTTCAAAATGGCGACTACCCACGCCATTGGTTCATGTTTTATTCTCCGCATGCAAGTCGACCTTTGTTTTTGGGGAACAGATTTTGGTCGCTTCAAATGTCGTTTATACACCGTCATTTATGGTAAATGTCTACCGGCTGCCCTAATATTACATTAGGCAGCTTGGTGTCAGGCTTTGCTTCATAGCACTCCCATGGAAGGCCTCAGGATGCTTTATTACCTTAAAGACGCTATATAAATGCAAGTTGTTGTTGTTCTTTCAATGCCACTTAGTGGAGAAAAGTCAAATTCCAAGGGCGGCACGGTGGCACAGTGTCTTCTTCCCTGCTGCTGTCAGACTTTTGAATGGATCTACCTCGCATTAAGTTGATCTTTCTCTACGCCCTAGCTATGACTGTAACACTACATTCTGCACTCTCTTCTTTCATTCTCTGTTCTGTCTCAACACTGCTGCCTCACAGCGCCAGGGATTCAGGTTCAATTCTGGCCTCGGGTGACTGTCTGTATGGAGTGTGCGCACGTTCTCCCCGTGTCTGCGTGGGTTTCCTCCGATTTTCTCCCACAGTCCAATTCAGCATGATTGGCCATGCTGAATTGCCCCTCAGTGTCAGGAAGATTAGCAAGGGTAAATATGTGGGGTTACGGGGATAGGGCTTGGGTGGGATTGGTGTTGGTGCAGACTCGATGGGCCGAATGGGTTCCTTCTGCACTGTAGGAATTCTATGATTCTATGGAACACGTAAAGCAAAGTATCACTTAAACAGGTATGTGGCTGCATTCGTAAACTTTTTTTGCGGAGGTGAAAGAAAAAGAGCACACATTTAATAAATATTAATTTAGATGATAGATGATAAATGAGGATGTGGTAATATTTTGTGTGCTGCAATTTTTAATATACATTTCACAGTGCCAGTGGCAACCTTTTGAGTGCCTGTCCCTGAATTTCAGAGCTAGACTGCTCGCATTTGCATTTTGGTGCTGAAACTAAATTTAAGTAACATGATTGAATCTTATTTTCCCTGTAGTACCATTAATGTTATAATCCAATAAGAATTTCTGGAACTTGTTTGCCATCAGAGGCAACTTGGTTACTTGTCAGGCTGAATCAGCTTGTCATATTATAGGCGATTGTTTCGCGAATCTAATATGCTTTAAATGATTTCATTGAGTAGAGGCCTATAAATCATTTCATAATGGGTCTGACAGATGAGGACTTAGATAAGTAAACAAATCAGGCTCGCTTTATTACGGGTTGCAATGAACTTGGCTTTTATCAGCTTCATATTGATCGCTTCGTTCCAAAAGGTCAGTGGTTTCTTCAGAAAAAGACCATTAATAACTAAAAGAAGTACAGTAATACAGTGAGGAAGCAAAAAGGGATGGTACGGTCCTTAAAAAGCTTTTTACTGACAGGCCTAATGATACAAGGGAAGTGGATGGTGTATTAAGTACACATAGATACTACACATTAAAAATATCAAATAAGGTTCACTCGGTTGATCCCGGGATTGGGGGACATTTTCTTATGAGTAGGTTGGGCCTGTACTCATTGGGGTTAGAGGAGAGGCAACCTTGTTGAGGCAAATGGGATTCTCAGGGGGCTTGACAGAGTAGACACTGAGAGGTTGTTTCCCCTTGTGGGAGAATCCAGGACCAGAGGGCATAACCTCAGAGTAAGGGGTCGCTCATTTAAGATAGAACAGAGAACAAAGAAAAGCACAGCACAGGAACAGGCTCTTTGGCCCTCCAAGCCCGTGCCGATCATGATGCCCTAACTAAACTAAAAAAAAACCTTCTGCCCTTACTCGGTCCATATTCCTCCATTCCCTCCCTTTTCATGTACTCATGCAGGTGCCACTTAAATGTTGCTAATGTGCCTGTTTCCGCCACATCCTCTGGCAGCGCGTTCCAGGCACCCACCACTCTGTGCGTGAAAAACCTGCCCCGCACAGTTCACTTAAACTTTCCCCCTCTCATCTTGAACTTGTGCCCCCTTGTAATTGACACTTCCACCCTGGGAAAAAGCCTCTGACGAAGGGTCATCCAGACTCAAAATGTTGGCTCTGTTCACTCTCCACAGATGCTGTCAGACCTGCTGAGATTTTCCAGCATTTTTTCTGTTTTTGTTTTAGATTCCAGCATCTACAGTATTTTGTGTTTATCTCTGACTATCCACCTTGTCTATGCCTCTCATAATTTTGTAGACCTCTATCAGGTCTCCCCCCATCCTCCGTCCTTCCAGTGAAAACAATCCCAGTATATTCAATCTCTCCTCATAGTCAACACCCTTGAGACCAGGCAACATTCTAAGGAACCTTCTTTGCGCTCTGACCAAAGCTTCTAAGTCCTTCTGGTAGTGTGGTGACCAGAACTGCACTCTATACTCCAAATGCAGCCTAACCAAGGTTTTATATAGCTGCAACATGATTTCCCAACTCTTGTACTCAATGCCCCGGATGATGAAGGCAAGCATGCTATATGCCTTCTTAACCACTTTGGCTCCATTGTTGTCATTTTTAGGGAACTGTGGACCTGCACACCCAGATCCCTCTATATGTTAATGTTCCTCAGGGTTCTGCCATTTATAGTATAATTCACACCTAAATTAGATCCTCCTTGAGAGATGAGGAGGAACGTTTTCTCTCAGAGGGTAGTGAATTTGTGGAATTCTTTATCGCAGAAGGCTGTAGAGGCTGGGTTGTTAAGTATGTTGAAGGCTGAGATAGACAGAGTTGTTATGAGTAAGAGAATCAAGGGTTATGGGAATAAGGCGGGAAAGTGGAGTTGAGGATTATCATATCAGATCAGTTATGATCTCACTGAATGGCGGAGCAGATTCAATGGGCCGAATGGCCTATTTCTGTTACTATGTCTTATGACCTTATGGATATAGGGCTGTGCAGGAAAATAGTGTTGAAGTAGCCAATCAGTCATGGCCTCAATGAAAGGTAAAGTGGGTGTGAAGAGCTGAATGGCCTACTTTTCTCCTATTTCTTAAGTTCTATGTTCTTTTGTAAACACATTAGGGCAGCACAGTGGCACAATGGTGCCTCACAGTGCCAGGGACCCGGGTTCAATTCCGGTCTCGGATCACTGTCTGTGTGCAGTTTGCACATTCTCCCCATGTCTGCGTGGGTTTCCTCCGGGTGCTCCCGTTTCCTCTCACACTCCAAAGATGTGTGGGTTAGAGTGATTGGCCTTGTTAAATTGACCCTAGTGTCAGGGGATTAATGGTAAATATGTGGCGTTACGGGGATAGGGCCTAGGTGGGATTATAGTGGGTGCCGACTTGATGGGCTGAATGGCCTCCTTCTGCACTGTGGGGATTCTATGATTCTATATAAAATCATCAAAAGTTTGCTTCTTTAAAATGAATCCAGACCCCTTGGTATTGCTTACATGCATCACAGATCTTTATTTTAAATTTTCCAATTCAATGCTTCTCAGCACTCGTAGTGTGTAGATTATGGAACTAGATTAATAATCCAGCACCTGGAACTAATAATCTGGAGACCGTGGTTTAAATCCTACCATGGTAACTGGGAAATTGGAATTCAGTTAATTAAACAAACCTGGAGTTAGAAAGCTAACACCAGCAATAGCGACCTTGAAATGAAAGGATAAAAACCGACCTGGTTCATTCCTGTCCTTCCGGAGACGAAACTTGCTGCCGTTACCTGGTCGGCCAAAATGTGGAGATGCCGGCGTTGGACTGGGGTGGGCACAGTAAGAATCCTCACAACACCAGGTTAAAGTCCAAAGGAATTACGAACTCCTGCATCAGGTGAGTGATGACTCAAATAAACCTGTTGGACCTTAACCTGGTGTTGTGAGGCTTCTTACTATTACCTGGTTGGGGCTACATGTGACTCCGGGCCCACAGTGGTTGACTCTAAGGATGGAGTGCTGCTCCCATTTTGTGACTAAATGTACTGGTGGGTGGTTCTGACGGTGCCCATCCTGCGATCGGAATCCCGTGCCAGATTCAGCGCTTGGAAGCGCGTTAGTTATGTACTGGCATGTTCCCCTCTGACCAGCAACTGATTTGTCTGTCCATCTTCAGCTGATGGGTTCGAGGGCCCTGGCGCTATATTTAAACACCGTTCCAGCACAGTCATATCACTCTCACCAGCCCACCTATCTTCCCCAGTCTGTGCAGGATGTCAGCAACCCAGAGGGAAAAGGCTGGTCACTTCAGGAAGAAGTCAATTCAACACGAACACCTGCAATGTGGCCAGGTCCACTTGGACCTCTACCCAACACATTTGGAGTCTTCATCCATCCCCTTCCAGTAAAGGAAGTGATATCCCTTTCGTTCCCTTGTCTCTCAGCTTTTCCTGCAGCCTTGTCGGGGTCCTGCTCCTCTCCCCTCGGTCTTCCCTCTGCCTTTCATTGTTCATCGTCCTCACTGATCTCCTTGTCCCTCTTCCTGCCGTTGTGAGCCCTTTCCCTTCCCTACCTCATTGGGCAGCCACCTTTCACGCTGTCACCCTTGTCTTCTTCAGGCCATGCAACTACCCGAACCCCCACTGCCTCACCTTGCACTCCACCCACCGGTCAACCTTTGTTGCAATGGTTGCATGAGTCTAACAGCACAGTGCTGTCTAGATAGACACTGGTGTGTGGCACCAGGGGGAAGGAGACCCCTGTACTCTCCAACTCCTGGCGCAGTACTGATCCAAGATGGTGACGTAGGAGGGGTCCATGGGTCCAGCAGCACAGTACTATACATGATGACCAACTTGGCATGGAGATGGAGGGCAGGAACTGATCTGCCCCGGCAGAGTGGTGAACATCAGGGGCTCTCACATAGAACCCTGCAGTTTAATATATATATCTTCAGAAAATCACCATCTAAACTGAAAGAGATACCAACTCAATATGTGTTCCAGGCAGAAGCATCAGAAGAAAGTTCATACTTCCAACAGACGCCTGGTATTATATTATTTGAGAGTGACTATATTCTATAAGGATTTATTTTATTATTCCAGAATGAGTCTTGTAAAATTCGAACAACATTCGATTGGGGAGTTTATTCAGTTTGTCAATTGTTTTAATAAGGTTGTCACCAGTTTTGAAAATAAAGACCTGTTAATTGTTCATGATTGAGAGTGTCACATCCTGCTTTGGGTGGTTCCAAGATCGCAAAGAGGGAAAAATCACCTCCGCACTGTAACACACTCACCTCAAAGTCTCTGCTGAACTGGAGACCACCTCGAGCACACCAATTTTTCGCAATCAGGTTTGACGTAAATTCCAGTTGGCGTGACGCAAGATTGAAAAGCCTGATGGGATGCCAGCGGGCAACTGTTTTAATCAACTTTGACAAGATGCAAATGAATGCGAATGGCGTTCATGCCACTGACCAACAGGAAGATCGACCTCCAGTCACCCACCATTGGGAGAATTGCAATGGGAATTTACATTGGCGGCTTTCTAAATTTTCGGCTCTCCCCAGATTTTCCACGCCCTCCGCCATCTTTCCGTGTCACCAAGTCACTTCAGTACTGTGGGAGCAGGTTGAGAGAATTCTGCCCTAATCTTCCTTCTGAAACCAGCCTATGACATCTCTAAGATATATCGTTGTATAGGCCCTTTAACTGAGTGGCTTGCTGGGTCAGAAGGCAGTTAAGAATCAACCACAGTGCTGTGGTTCTGGAGTCAAATGTATGCCAGACCAGATAAGGATGGTCATTTTCTTTCCTTGAAGGACAATAGCGAACCGGCCTTGCCGGTGACACGCAAACCTTGTGAATGAATATTAAAACCAAATTACTTCAGCAACATTGCAAAAGGAGGAATCATTTTGTCCCTTGAGATTGTTTGCTATTCAATGAGATAATGAGTGATCTGTGATCTAACCTCATTTCCCATTATTCTCCTGCATCATAGAACCATAGAAAATTACAGCTCAGAAACAGGCCTTTTGGCCCTTCTTGTCTGTGCCGAACCATTTTTTGCCTAGTCCCACTGACCTGCACTTGGACCATATCCCTCCACACCCCTCTCATCCATGAACCCGTCCAAGTTTTTCTTAAATGTTAAAAAGTGACTCCACATTTACCACTTTATCCGGCAGCTCATTCCACACTCCCACCACTCTCTGCGTGAAGAAGCCCCCCCTAATATTCCCTTTAAACTTTTCTCCTTTCACCCTTAACCCATGCCCTCTGGTTTTATTCTCCCCTAGCCTCAGCGGAAAAAGCCTGCTTGCATTCACTCTATCTATACCCATCAAAATCTTATACACCTCTATCAAATCTCCCCTCAATCTTCTACGCTCCAGGGAATAAAGTCCCAACCTATTCAATCTCTCTCTGTAACTCAGCTTCTCAAGTCCCGGCAACATCCTTGTGAACCTTCTCTGCACTCTTTCAACCTTATTTACATCCTTCCTGTAACTAGGTGACCAAAACTGTACACAATATTCCAAATTCGGCCTCACCAATGCCTTATATAACCTTACCATAACACTCCAACTTTTATACTCGATACTCCGATTTATAAAGGCCAATGTACCAAAGGCACTCTTTACGACCCTATCCACCTGTGACGTCACTTTTAGGGAATTCTGTACCTGTATTCCCAGATCCCTCTGTTCAACTGCACTCTTCAGAGTCCTACCATTTACCCTGTACGTTCTAATTTGGTTTGTCTTTCCAAAGTGCAATATCTCACACTTGTCTGCGTTAAATTCCATTTGCCATTTTTCAGCCCATTTTTCCAGTTGGTCCAAATCCCTCTGCAAGCTTTGAAAACCTTCCTCACTGTCCACTACACCTCCAATCTTTGTATCATCAGCAAACTTGCTGATCCAATTTACCACATTATCATCCAGATCATTGATATAGATGACAAACAACAATGGACCCAACACCGATCCCTGCGGCACACCACTAGTCACAGGCCTCCACTCAGAGAAGCAATCCTCCACAACCACTCTCTGGCTTCTTCCATTGAAAGAAGTTTAACAACACCAGGTTAAAGTCCAACAGGTTTATTTGGTAGCTTTACTTTAACCTGGTGTTGTTAAACTTCTTACTGTGTTTACCCCAGTCCAACGCCGGCATCTCCACATCATTCTTCCATTGAGCCAGTGTCTAATCCTTTAATACCTCTGGTTAACCTACTTCCATCACCATTTACGCAAAGAAATATTTTTCAAAACTCTCCTGAATATCCCCTTTTCTCAGCTAACTTAGCAATCCAAAGTAGTACATCAAAATTGTGGGGGTATGGCTAATACTGAGGAAAAATGTGACAAAATAGAGGAAAGCTTGCCGAATGGCTGTGCAAACAGCAAATAACGTTCTAAACAGCTAAGTGCAAGGTGGTGCATTTTGGTAGGAAAAATAAGGAGGCTCCATACTCCTGAAAAAAGTAGACTCTAAATGGGGAAGAGAAGAAAAGGGATCTAGGTTACAGATACGACATATATGTACATAAGTCATGACTTGGAAATATGTTGCCGTTCCTTCACTATCACTGGGTCAAAATCCTAAAATTCCCTCCCTAACAGCACTGTGGGTGTACCCACACCACATGGACTGCAGCGATTCAAGAACGCAGCTCACCACCACCTTCTCAAGGGCAACTAGGAATGGGCAATAAATGCTGGCCATCCAGTGATGCCCATGTCCCACGAATGAATAAAAAAAAAGATTTGCAAATCATTGCAAGTTCAACACAGGTTAATAAAGGCATGAAAAGAGCAAAGAAAACAATGAGGTACATTTCCAAAGAGATAGAATTAGAAAGCAGAGAAGTTATGTTAAACATGTATCGAACCTTAGTAGGACCACACTTGAGGATAAATGGGTGCTAGAGAAGATACGCAAATGATTTTTTTTCATTCAGTTGTGGGAAGACCATCATTTATTGCCCATCCCTGGTTGCTCTTTAAGGAATGGCTTCCTAGGCCATTTCAGAGAGTAGTTGATAGTCAACCACATTGCTGTGGCTCTGGAGTCACATGTAGGCCAGATCAGGTAAGGACGGCAGATTTCCTTCCCTAAAGGGCATTAGTGAGCCAGATGGGTTTTTCCAACATCTGACAATGGTTTCATGGTCATCAGTAGATTATTAATTCCAGATTTTTTTTCTTGAATTCAAATTCCCCCATCTGCTGTGGCGGGATTTGAACCCAGGTCCCCAGAACATTAGTTGAGTTTCTGGATTAATAGTCCAACTATAATACCACGAGGCCATCATCTCCCCTGAACTAGTTTTGCTAGTATAATTTATTAGTATGATACCAGAACTCAAGAGATTTAATTTATCAGGAAAGAGTGAGAAGGCTGTGACTCTTTTCTCTCTAACAAGAAGGCTGAGAGGTCTTCAAGATTATGAAAGGTTTTGAAAGGATAGAGTTTTCACTGGTGGGGGAGACCAAAACTCGAGATCATAAGTATAAGACAGTCACTGAGAACTCCAATAGCAAACTCGAGCCAAACGTCTTTACCCTGAGAGTTGTGAGAAGGGGTGATCACTTGTATAGCAAGTGTCTTCAGCTCCAGCTCAGGTTTTTCGAGCTTGAGGGGAAACTGGAGTTGTGGTGGAGCATGAGGGAGGATGAAGGTTTCCTGGATCATACGATCAGGAGGTGGTCACCCCATAGGCAGAGAGAGGAAAGTCAACCAATGGGATAGTACAGGAGTCTTTGGGTGTGTGCCACTCTCAGTTACTCTGCATTTGAGCCTACTGGGTGTGGCAGTGCCCTGAAGGAGTGTCGCCCAGACCATGGCACCAATGGGCAAGAGACTGTACAGCAAAGCGGTTGTTAATTCCATAATTAGGAGGACAGTTAGGCAAATCTGTAACTGTCACTGTGAGTCCTGGAGGGTTTGTTGCTTCCCTGGTACCATTGTAAAGGACATCACAGAGCGGACGCAGTATATTCTGCAGGGGAAGGGAGTGAGCCAGAGGCTGTGGTACAGGGAAATCAACAGGGAAATCACAGAGATGCGCAAGAATTTTAGAGGGATAATATTGGGAATTTAATTACCCAAATATTGATTGGGGTAATGTTGGATTAAAGGATAAGGAAGGCGATGGAATTGCTGAAATGTGTTTCAAGTAAATCACCTTGATCTGCATGGTCTTGGCCCAACTAGGAGGGAAGCATTTCTGGATCTGATCCGTTTGTTTACACATTCCCAAATGCTCCCACCATTCAAACGCACTTAGTGCCTGTTCGCGGGACCCAGCATTGGGAAGGGGAAGGGAAATTCCCTCATTTTGCCTTTGCTTCATGCATTGGATGCTACACATCAAGAAGAAAATAAACGTTTTACAGATGTTTTAGAAAAGATCATAAACGAGAAATAAGACTTGCCACAGCGTGAGGTCATGTGGTGAGAAATGGCATCATAGGAAACATCATCAGAGCTAAAGGGATCAAGGGATATGGAGGGAAGGGAGGACCTGGATATTGAATTTGATGATCAGCCATGATCAAAATGAATGGCGGAGTAGGTCTCGAAGGGCTGAATGGCCTACTCCTGCTTCGAGCTTCTATGTTTCTATTTAATGGGAGCTCAAGGCAAAAAGCAGGAGCCAGTGACTCCAGATGAAGGAGACTGAGCCACTGACACCATAGGAAAGGAGGGTCTACATGTAGGAAAATATTGAGAGGTGTTCGGGGGCTTCACCGACTGAACCTTCGTACTGCCTAGAAGGAAAAACCAGCAAAACTGGGAAATACAAAAAACAAAGAACAGTACAGCACAGGAAAGTAGGAAAGTAGGAAAGAACTCAGCACAGGAAAGTAGGAAAGTAGGAAAGAACTCAAACGAGGAATTAGAAGGGCAAAAAGGGGTCACAAAATGTCGTTGGCAGACAGGACTAAGGAGAATCCCAAGGCATTTTATTCATACGTTAGGAACAAAAGGGTTGTCAGGGAAAAAATCGGACTCTCAGGGACAAAAGTGGGGAATTATGCTTAGAGCCCAAAGAAGTAGGGGAGATCCTAAATGAATACTTTGTGTCGGTATTCACAAAGGAGAGGGATGTGTTGACTGGGAGTGTCTCGGAGGGGAGTGTTGACCCATTAGAGAAAATCTCCATTACAAGGGAGGAAGTGTTAGGTTTTTTATAGGGAATATAAAGACTGACAAATCCCCAGGGCCTGATGGAATCTATCCAGGGCTGCTCAGGGAGACGAGAGATGAAATCACTGGGCCTCTGACGCAAATCTTTATCTCGTCACTGGACACAGGTGAGGTCCCAGAGGATTGGAGGATAGCTAACGTGGTCCCGTTATTTAAGAAGGGTAGGAAGGATAACCTGGGAAATTATAGGCCGGTGAGCTTGACGTCCATGGTAGGGAAGTTGTTGGAGAAGATTCTTAGAGATAGGATGTATGCGCATTTAGAAAGGAATAAACTCATTAATGATAGTCAGCATGGTTTTGTGAGAGGGAGGTCCTGCCTCACTAACCTGGTGGAGTTTTTTGAAGAAGTGACTAGAATGGTTGATGAGGGAAGAGCTGTGGATGTCATCTATATGGACTTTAGTAAAGCGTTTGACAAAGTCCCTCATGGTAGGTTGGTGCAAAAGGTTGGATCTCATGGGGAGGTGGCTAGATGGGTGTAGAACTGGCTTGGTCACAGAAGACAGAAGGTGGTAGTGGAAGGGTCTTTTTTCGGCTGGATGCCTGTGACTAGTGGTGTTCCGCAGGGCTCTGTATTGGGACCTCTGCTGTTTGTGATTTATATAAACGATCTGGAAGAAGGTGTAACTGGGGTGATCAGTAAGTTTGCGGACGACACGAAAATGGCTGGACTTGCAGATAGTGAGGGACATTGTCAGAGGCTACAGAAGGATATAGATAGGCTGGAAATTTGGGCAAAGAAATGGCAGATGGAGTTCAATCCAGATAAATGCGAAGTGATGCATTTTGGTAGAACTAATGCAGGGGGGAGCTGTACGATAAATGGCAGAACCATAAAGGGTGTAGACACGCAGAGGGACCTGGGTGTGCAAGTCCACAGATCCTTGAAGGTGACGGCACAGGTGGAGAAGGTAGTGAATAAGGCATTTGGCATGCTTGCCTTTATAGGACGGGGCATAGAGTATAAAAGTTGGGGTCTGATGTTGCGGTTGTATAGAACGTTGGTTCGGCCGCATTTGGAATACTGCGCCCAGTTCTGGTCGCCACACTACCAGAAGGACATGGAGGCTTTAGAGAGAGTGCAGAGGAGGTTTACCAGGATGTTGCCTGGTATGGAAGGGCTTAGTTATGAGGAGTGATTGGGTAAACTGGGGTTGTTCTCACTGGAAAGATGGAGGATGAGGGGTGACCTAATAAAGGTGTATAAAATTATGAAAGACATAGATAGGGTGAACGGTGGGAAGCTTTTTCCCAGATCGGTGGTGACGTTCACGAGGGGTCATAGGTTCAAGGTGAGGGGGGGGGTGGTTTAACACAGATAGCAGAAGGACGTATTTTACACAGAGGGTGGTGGGGGCCTGGAATGCGCTGCCGGGCAAGGTGGTGGAGGCGGACACACTGGGAATGTTTAAGACTTATCTAGATAGCCACATGAACGGAGTGGGAATGGAGGGATACAAAAGAACGGTCTAGTTTGGACCAGGGAGTGGCGCGGGCTTGGAGGGCCGAAGGGCCTGTTCCTGTGCTGTATTGTTCTTTGTTGTTCTTTGTAGAAACAGGCCATTTGGCCCACCAAATCTGTGCCGACGCAGATGCCTCTCTAATCTAATATTTTCTTGCCTCTATGTGGTCCATATCCCTCTATCTCCTGCCTATTCATGTATCTATCCAGGTGCCTCTTGAACGTTGCTATAGAATCTACTTTCTCCGGCAGTGCGTTCCAGGCATTCACCACTCTCTGTGTGAAAAAATTTCCCCTTACATCTCTTTTAAACTTTCCCCCTCTCACTTTCAACCTATGCACCCGAATAATTGACCCTTCGACCCTTTGAAAAAGACTCTGACTATCCACTCTATCCAAGCCTGTCATAATCTTGTAAACCTCTATCAGGTTCTCCCGCATCCTCCGACTCTCCAATGAAAACAATCCAAGTTTGTTCAACCTTTCTTCATAGTCCACACCCTCCAAATCAGACAACATCCCAATGATACACTTTGGAAGGAGTAATTTGACAAGGAAGTATACTATGAAATTCTGACATTGGAAGTTCCGAAGAACAAAGGGACCTTGGCGTGTTTGTCCATAGATCTCTGAAGGTGGAAAGGCAGGTTAATAGGGTGGTGAAAAACGCATATGGCACACTCGCCCTTATCAATCAGGGTATAGATTACAAAAGCAGAGAGGTCATGATGGAGTTGTCTGGAACTTTGGTGAGGCCACAGCTGAAGTACTGTGTGCAGTTCTGGTCATCGCATTATAGGAAGGACTGGAAGGGATGCAGAGGAGATTCACCAGGATGTTGCCTGGGATGGAACATTTAAGTTATAAAAAGGTTGGATAGGCTTGGGTTGTTTTCTCTGGAGCAGAGACAACTGAGGGGCAACCTTATTGACGTTTTCAAGATTATGAGGGGCTTGGACAGGGTGGAAAGGGAGCAGCTGTTCCTCTTAGTCGAAGTGTCAATTTGAGGAGACACAAGTTAAAAGTGAAGGGTGGAAATTTAGGGGGAATTTGAGGAAAAACCTTGTTACCCAGAGGGTGGCGGCAGTCTGGAATGCGCTGCTTGGGAGGGTGGTGGGGGCGGGATGCCTCACATCCTTTAAAAAGTACCTGGATGAGTACTTGGCACGCCATAACATTCTTGCCAAGTGCTGGCAAGTGGATTAGGTGGGTAGGTCAGGGCCTTTCATGCATCTCAATGGGCCGAAGGATCTCTTCTGCATTGCAGTATTCTGTGATTCTGTGATTCTGCGATAAATCTCTCTGCACCCTTTCCAATGCATCAACATCCTTCCGGTAGTGTGGCGACCAGAATTGTACACAATACTTCAAATGCGACCTAACTAAAGTTTTATACAACTGCAACATGATTTTCCAATTCCTATACTCAATGCCCGGATCGATGAAGGCTAACATGCCATACGCCTTCTTGACCACCTTGTCCGCCTGAGTTGCTGCCTTCAGGGAACTGTGGGTCTGCACGCCTAGATCCCTCTGAATGCTAATATTTCTAAGGGCTCTACCATTTAATGCAGTAGACCTTCCAAATCACATCACCTCACATTTGTTCAGGTTAAATTCCATCTGCCATCTTGCAGCCCAGGTCTCCAGCCGATTTATATCCTGCTGTATCCTCTGACAATCCTCCTCACTATCCGCTACTCCCCCAATTTTTGTATCATCTGCAAATTTACTAATCATCTACATTTTCCTCCAAATCATTTTTCTACATTACAAACAACAGAGGCCCCAGCACTGATCCTTGTGGAATACCGCTTGTCACAGACCTCGAGTTAGAAAAATATCCTTCCACTGCTACTCTATGGGGCTTTCTATGATAATAGAATTATTTTTATGCCCAAGCCAGTTTTGTATCCATCTTACCAGCTCACCTCAGATCCCATATGACTTCACTTTCTGTATCAGCCTGCCATGAGGAAGCTTACCACAGGTTTTACTAAAGTCCGTGTATACAACATCCACTGCCCTGTCCTGGTTAATTTTTCTTGTCACTCCCTCAAAGAACTCAATCCAGTTTGTGAGACTAATAAGCCTATTCTCTTCCAGATGTGAGTACATCCTGTCCCTAAGAACCTTCTCCAATAATTTCCCCATCACCGATGTAAGGCTCACTGGTACCGATCCGAAGTGGTCTTGTCTACCTTGGAATGGAACTCCAGTTCAGACCATCTCTAATCATTTTCAGGTTTTACTGTTTTTTCCTCCCGGATGGGGTAAGTTTTCCATGGTGTTGGTTTAATGTGTGTGTATCAACAGGAGAAATCACAGTGACCCATTTCATGGGTCGGTGCAGAATCGATGGGCCGAAGGGCCTCTTCTGCGCTGTAATATTTTGTGATTCTGTGAATAGTCCATCAGGTTAAGAGGACTGGCTTGCTGCTCTTGCAGGACACTGGGATTTGAACCTGGTAACCGGTTGGACTTGGGACAGCCGGTCTACCTCATAGACCCTTGCAACTATTGAAGAGTTGAGTCTTCCATCTCCTGTATTGCTTCCCCAATCACAGCACCCACCCCCGCCACTGCCCACCTCCTCACCCACCATTTCCCCACCTATAGCATCTAACGGAAAGCTCAAAGCATTTACATCTTCAAAAGGCCTCACACATTTTAATCCCCCTATGAAAAATAGTTGATTATGTAGCTGTCATGGCTGTTACTAAGGGACCATCTTCTTTGGTTCATTTGTGTGTTCCTGGTGCCAGGATGGTTACCATGGAAACCTTTATGTTTCTCTATGATTGTGTCCGTGGATGTGAGGTAAACATTTGCTGAAGTTGTTAAGAGTCAGGGTAATCTATTATCAATTATACCTCATTAAGAATTCTCGATGGGTTATCAATTATCACCAGGCCATTTTTTGATTACAGATAGACACAGATTTTAAAAATTGCAATCATGTTCATACATTAATAGGCTTCTTCCATTTGTTGTCACAAATCTATAATTATCCGGTCATCCGTATTTATTATAAAGGATTGATTGGCGGCTTAGAAAATACTTTCAGTGGGATTAGTGGCCAGAGGCTTGACGTGTTGACGTAAGGCTAATCTTTTAACAAAGATATTAACCTGTTTTATTGTGAATCGGCTAACGACACATCTACAATAATTGACAGGAATGTCATAACAGCATTGCTGTTGCCAACAGTAATTTTCAGGCGATAACAGGCAATCAGAATTTTCCGGATCAGACGCTGGCATGGTTCCTACTGGCCGGGCCAAGTTCGGTGAGGCCAGGTCGTGAGTTTCATCTGAGCGTGCTCTCTGTGTAGCCTGGGCCATGCATAGGGAGATTGTAGTGGGAGTATGCAGCTGCAAGAAGGCCCTGTTTCAAAATTAGAGGGATACGCATTACAGGGATTAAAATCACACAACGCCAGGTTAAAGTCCAACAGGTTAATTTGGAATCACAAGCTTTCCTGCTCCTTCATCAGGTGAGTGGAGAGGTAGGTTTCACAAACACGGCATATATAGAGAAATTGCAAGATAATGGTTGGAATAGTTGGGATGCGAGTCTTTACAGGTAATCAAATCTATACAGGTACAGACAGTGTGAGTGGAGAGAGGGATAATCACAGATTGAAGAGGTGTGAATTGTCTCAAGCCAGGACAGTTAGTAGGATTTTGCAAGCCCAGGCCAAATGGTGGGGGTTACACGGAGTGTGACATGAACCCAAGATCCCAGTTGAGGCCATCCTTATGCATGCAGAACTTGGCTATCAGTTTCTGCTCATCGATTCTGCGTTCTCGTGTGTCTTGAAGGCCGCCTTGGAGAACGCTTACCCGAAGATCAGAGGCTGATGAAGGAGCAGCGCTCTGAAGGCTCGTGATACCAAATAAACCTGTTGGACTTTAACCAGATGTTGTGAGACTTCTTACTGTGCCCACCCCAGTCCAATGCCGGCATCTCCACATCGGGGATTAAAAAGTGTGAGGTTTTTTGAAGAGGCAAATAATGCTTCGAGCTTCCCGTTAGATGAGTTTTGTGAGGAAATGGTGGTTGGAGAGGTGGGGATTGGGGGTGGGTGCTGTGATTGGGGAAGCAATACAGAAGATGGAAGACCCAACTCTTCAGTAGCTACAAGGGTCTATGAGGTAGACCGGGCTGTCCCAAGTCCTAACCGCAAGGATCTATTTTGGGGCCACTGCTGTTTGTCATTTTTACGAATGACCTGGATGAGGGCGTGGAAGGATGGATTAGTAAATTTTCGGATGACACTAAAGTTGGTGGAGTTGTAGACAGTGCGGAGGGAAGTGGCAGGTTACAGAGGGACATAGATAAGCTGCAGAGCTGGGCTGAGAGGTGGCAAATGGAGTTTAATGCGGAAAAGTGTGAGGTGATTCACTTTGGAAGGAGTAACAGGAATACAAAGTACTGGGCTAATGGTAAGATACTTGGTAGTGTGGATGAACAGAGGGATCTTGGTGTCCATGTGCATAGATCCCTGAAAGTTGGCACCCAGGTTGATAGGGTTGTTAAGAAGGCGTACGGAGTGTTAGCTTTTATTGGTAGAGGGAGTGAGTTTCGGAGCCATGAGGTCATGTTGCAGCTGTACAAAACTCTGGTGCGGCCCCATTTGGAGTATTGCATACAGTTCTGGTCGCCGTATTATAGGAAAGATGTGGATGTGTTGGAAAGGGTGCAGAGGAGATTTACCAGGATGTTGCCTGGTATGGTGGGAAAATCGTATGAGGAAAGGCTGAGGGGCTTGAGGTTGTTTTCATTAAAGAGAAGAAGGTAAAGAGGTGACTTAATAGAGGCATACAAGATATTCAGAGGATTAGATAGGGTGGATAGTGAGAGCCCTTTTCCTCGGATGGTGATGGCTAGCACGAGGGGACATAGCTTTAAATTGAGGGGTGAGAGATATAGGACAGATGCTAGAGGTAGGTTCTTTACTCAGAGAGTAGTAAGGGCGTGGAATGCCCTGCCTGCAGCAGCAGTGGACGCGTCAACATTAAGAGCATTCAAATGGTATTGGATAAACATATGGATGATATTGGAATAGTGTAGATTAGAGGGGCTTTAGATTGGTTTCACTGGTCGGCGCAACATCGAGGGCCGAAGGACCTGTACTGCGCTGTAATGTTCTATGTTCTAGTTACCAGGTTCAAGTCCCAGAAAATGTCCTGCAAGAGCAGCAAGTCAATCCTCTGAACTGGTTGGACCATCCACTATGATTTCTCCTGTCGATGTGTTCATGTCAAAACCAACACCATGGAGAACTTGCCCGACCCGAAAGGAAAAATCAGTAAAATCGGGGAATGATTGGAATTGACCCGAACTGGAATTCCATTTTAAGTATACAAGACCAGTTTGGATCAGTACCCTTCAGCACCAGACAAACTAAGGTTGTTTTCTCTGGAGTGGCAGAGGCTGGGGAGAGACCTGGTAGAAATCTATGAAATTATGAGAGGAAAAGACAGTCGGAATCTTTTTCCCAGATTTGAAATGTCTAATACTGGGGGCGGGGGTGGGGGGGGGGGGGGGGGCATGTACTTAAGGTGAGAGGGGGAAAGTTCAAAGGAGATGCGAGGGGCAAGTTTTTTACACAGAGAGTGGTAGGTGTCTGGAACATGCTGCCAGGGGTGGTGGTGTAGGCAGATATGATAGTGGCATTTAAGGGCCTTTTAGATAAGCACATGAATATGCAAGGAACAGAGGGATATGGACTAAGGGCAGGCAGCAGGGATTAGATTAATTTGGTGTCATGTTCGGCACAACATCATGGGCTGGAGGACTTGTTCCTGTGCTGTACTGTTCTATGTTCTATTTCCCAGTTTTGCTGTTTTTCCTTCTGGGCAGTATCAAGATTTAGCCAGTGAATGCCCCCCGCCCCCCCCCCCCCCCCCCCCCCCCCCCCCCACCGACCCACCCCCCACCCCACCATCCCCAATATTTTCCTATAGGTAGACCCTCCTTTCCTTTGGTGTCAGTGGCTCAGTCTCCTTCATCTGCAGTCAGTCTCCTATTTTTTGCCTTGAGCTCCCATAGGTATCTGAAGCTTCAGCCAATCTCAAACTGATTGATAAAATGGCGCCATGACCACCGGTCCTGACAGTATGCAGACTTGTACAGGCCCTGACTACTGCATAAGAAGTGTGGCCTAAGGTTTTCGTCCTTGATCATGGGCAGGTAGGTGTACCACGAGTTGACAATGTAGTCTGCCATCTTCTGACCCCCTCAGAGTGGCATTTTTATCCTGCATCCGTTAACCATGAACAATGGTACCGCATGGTAGGTTGTTGCATAAGGTTAAATCTCACGGGATCCAGGGTGAGGTGGCTCAATGGATACAAAATTGGCTTCTTGACAGAAGCCAGAGGGTGATTGTAGAGGGTTGTTTTTCAAACTGGAGGCCTATGACCAGCAGTGTGCCTCAGGGATAGGTGCTGGGTCCACTGTTATTTGTCATTTATGTTTATGATTTGGATGAGAATATAGGAGGTATGGTTAGTAAGTTTGCAGATAACACCAAGATTGATGGCATAGTGGACAGTGAAGAAAGTTATCTCCGATTGCAACGGGATCTTGATCAATTGGGCCAGTGGGCTGACGAATGGCAGATGGAGTTTAATTTAGATAAATGCGAGGTGATACATTTTGGTAGATTGAACCAGGGCAGGATTTACTCAGTTAATGGTCGGGCATTGGATAGAGTTACAGAACAAAGAAATCTAGGGGTACATGTTCATAGCTCCTTGAAAGTGGAGTCACAGGTGGACAGAGTAGTGAAGAAGGCATTCGGCATGCTTGGTTTCATTGGTCAGAACATTGAATACAGGAGTTGGGATGTCTTGTTGAAGTTGTACAAGACATTGGTAAGGCCACACTTGGAATACTGTGTGCAATTCTGGTCACCCTATTATAGAAAGGATATTATTAAACTAGAAAGAGTGCAGAAAAGATTTACTAGGATGCTACCAGGACTTGATGGTTTGAGTTATAAGGAGAGGCTGGATAGACTGAGACTTTTTTCTCTGGAGCGTAGAAGGCCGAGGGGTGATCTTATAGAGGTCGATAAAATAATGAGGGGCATAGACAAGGTAGATAGTCAATATCTTTTCCCAAAGGTAGGGGAGTCTAAAACTAGAGGGCATAGGTTTAAGGTGAGAGGGGAGAGATACAAAAGTGTCCAGCGGGGCAATTTTTTCACACAGAGGGTGGTGAGTGTCTGGAACAAGCTGCCAGAGGTAGTAGTAGAGGTGGGTATGATTTTGTCTCTTAAAAGGCGTTTAGACAGTTACATGGATAAGATGGGTATAGAGGGATATGGGCCAAATGCGGGCAATTGGGATTAGCTTAGGGGTTTAAGAAAAAAGGGCGGCATGGACAAGTTGGGCCAAAGGGCCTGATTCCATGCTGTAAACCTCTATGACTCTATGATTCTATGACTCTAATTGCATTTGATGCACAATTGAAAAATACTTATCTTTACGAATGAAAAGATAATTTCAATCTTTACAGCAAGGTAAATACCAAGAAAAATTTTAGAAATATACATAGACATTTTAATGAAAACAACACTGTGAAACCAACACGACATCACATAGAAACATAGAAACTAGAAGCAGGAGTGGCCATTCGAGCCTGCTCCGCCATTCATTTTGATCATGACTGATCATCAAATTCAATATTCTGATCCTTCCTTCTCCCCATATTCCTTGATCCCATTAGCCTCTGGAACTATATCTAATTTCTTCTTGAAATCAGACAACATTTTAGCCTCAACTACTTTCTGTGGTAGTGAATTCCATACTTTCACCACCCTCTGGGTGAAGAAATTTCTCCTCACCTCAGTTCTAAAAGGTTTACCCCTTATCCTCAAACAATGACTCATAGTTCTGGACTCCCCCACCATTGGGCACATTCTTTCTGAATCTACCTTGTCTAACTCTGTTTGAATTTTGTAAGTTTCTATGAGATCCCCTCTCACTCTTCTAAACTCCAGTGAATATAATCCTAACCGACTTAGTCTCTCCTCATATGGCAGACCTGCCATCCCAGGAATCAGCCTGGTAAACCTTCACTGCACTCCCTCTATAGCAAGGACATCCTTCCTCAGGTAAGGACACCAAAACTGCATACAATACTCCAGGTGTAGCCTCACCAATGCCCTATGCAATTACAGTAAAACATTCCTATCCCTATACTCAAATCCACTTGCTATGAAGGCCAACATACCATTTGCCTTCTTTACTGCCTACTGTATCTGCACGCTTACTTTCAGCGAATGATGCATGAGGAAACCAAGTTCTCTCTGAGTATTGACCTCTCTCAATTTACACCCATTCAAGTAATAATCTATCTTCCTATGATTGCGATCAAAGTGTATAACCTCACATTTATCCATATTATACTGTATATGCCACGCAGATGCCCACACACTCAGCCTGTCCAAATCATATTTAAGCATCTCTGCATCCTCCTCAGAGCTCACCCTCCCACCCAACTTTGTGTCATCTGCAAATTTGCAGATAATACATTCAGTTCCCTCTTCCAAATCATTTATATGTTTATTTGGTAGCACAAGCTTTTGGAGCGCTGCTCCTTCATCAGGTGACTCACCTGATGAAGGGGCAGCACTCTGAAAGCTCGTGCTACCAAATAAACCTGTTGGGCTTTAACCTGGTGTTGTGAGACTTCTTACTGTGCTTACCCCAGTCCAACGCCGGCATCTCCACATCAAATATATAATGCGAATAGTTGGGATCCTGGCACAGATCTCTCCAGAACCCCACTAGTCACTGCCTGCCAATCAGAAATAGACCTATTTATGCCAACGCTTTGCTTCCTATCTGTTAACTAGCATTCTATCCATCTCAAGATATTATCATCAATCCCGTGTGCTTTACTTTACACAGTAGACTGTTATGTGAGACCTTGTCAAAAGTACCACATAAAAGGCACAGCAATTTCATAGACCCTTCACCCACAGAGATTCCCATGTTCCCATTTCAAAGGGGCACAGGAGTGAAAGTGGGCAAACCATTTCCAAATTCTGGTAGGTATGAGTTTAAATATCTTTGCATCAAGCCTAAGGAGAGCAGATAGGGGTGGACACATGCAAAATAATGTGTAACATTGTTTCATTGCATTTCAGTTTGAAAGGAAAAATTAAGGGCAACTATGTGGACATGAATCTGAGCTAGCTGAAGTAAAGTTTTTAATGTTTATTTATTAGTCACAAGTAACGCTTACATTTAACATTGCAATGAAGTTACTGTGAAATTCCCCTGAATTGAACTGGAATCCTGAGACTATGGGATAGATCAACAGTGAAGCAGTGATAAAAGGATATGGAATAGAATCTCTACAGTGCACAAGGAGGCCATTCGACCCATCGAGTCTGCACCTACCACAGTACCATCCAGCCCCTATTCCCGTAGCCCCACACATTTAACCTGCTGATCCCCTGACACTAGGGTCAATTTAGCATGGCCAATCCACCTAACCCACAGACCTTTGGATTGTGGGAGGAAACCGGAGCACCCGGAGGAAACCCACACAGACACGGAAAAATGTGCAAACTTCACACAGACAGTGACCCGAGGCTGGAATTGAACCGGGTCCCTGGCGCTGTGAGGCAGCAGTGCTAACCACTGTGCCACCGTACCGCTATTGGACTATTCGGAATAGGTATGTTCCTACTACAAAGAACAATTATAAGGGGAGGAGCCTCTGTCCATGATTAACTAAAAAAGTTAAGGAAAGTATCAAACTTAAGGAAAAAGCATGTAACTGTGTAGAGCTGAGTGGTGGGTCACGTGATTGGTCAGAGTACAAAGAACAACAGAGAATGACTGAAAGGTGAATCAGGAGAAAGAAATTAGAATATGAGAGGAAGGTAGTTAAAAATGTAAAAACGGATAGTAAGAGTTTCCACAGGTATTTGAAAAGGAAAAGTGTAAGTAAAAGAGCGTTGGCCCTCAAGATCGTGACAATGGGGAGTTCTAGTAGCGGCACGGTAGCACAGTGGGTGGGCGGCACGGTAGCACAGTGGTTAGCACTGCTGCTTCACAGCTCCAGGGTCCCGTGTTCAATTCCCGGCTCAGGTCACTGTCTGTGTGGAGTTTGCACATTCTCCTCGTGTCTGCGTGGGTTTCCTCCGGGTGCTCCGGATTTCCTCCCACAGTCCAAAGATGTGCAGGTTAGGTTGATTGGCCAGGTTAAAAATTGCCCCTTAGAGTTCTGAGATGCGTAGGTTAGCGGGATTAGTGGGTAAATATGTGGGGGTAGGGCCTGGGTGGGATTGTGGTCGGTGCAGACACGATGGGCCGAATGGCCTCCTTCTGCACTGTAGGGTTTCTATGATTTCTAACAAGGAAATGGCCGATGAAATAAACAAATATTTTGCTTCTATCTCCACTCTCGAAGATACAAAAAGCATAACTGTAAATCAGCAGGTGGAAAGGAGAGAAGGGCTTGGTGAAGTTACAATCATTATACCAGCATTATTGAACAAACTGATAAGTCTCTGGGCCCTGATGGACTTCATCCTAGGGTCTTAAAAGAGTGGCTAATGAGATAGTAGGTGCATTGGTGTGAATTTTTCAAAATTCCCCAAATTCTGGAAAGGTTCCATCAGACTGGAAGGTAGTAAGTATTACTCCCCTGTTCAAGACGGGAGGGAGGCAGAGAATAGGAAACTATAGGCCAATTAGCTTGATGTCTGTCATGGGGAAGGTTTCAGAATTGATCATTAAGGAGGTTATAGCTGGGCACTTGGGAAAGCTCAAGGTAATCTGAAAGTGTCAGCATGGTATTGAGAAAGGGAAATCATGTTTAACTAATTTATTGGCTTTCTTTGAAGGAGTAACATGTGCTGTGGATGACAAGGAGACTGCAGACACGCTGTATTTAGATTTCCAGAAGGCATTTGATAAGGTGTCACATTAAAAGCTATTGCAGAAAATAAATGCTTGTGGTGCAGGGGATAATATATTAGTATGGACAGAACATTGGCTGGCTGTCAGAAAACAGAGAGCATGCATAAATGGGTCTTTTTCTGGTTGGAGGATGTGATTGGACTCACCCAGGGGTCAGTGTGGGGGCTTCAACTTTTTATAATTTGTATCAATGACTTAGATGAAGGGAGCAAAGAAAGGCATGATGACTAAGATAGGGAGGAAAGGATATTGTGAAAAAGTTTAATGAGTTTGCAGATGGACATAAATAGGTTGAATGAAAGGGCAGAAATCTGGCAAATGGACTATAATGTGGGAAAATGACAAGTTGTTCACTTTGGCAGGAAGAATAAAAAAGGCAAAGTATTGCTTAAACAGAGAACAGCTGCTGAATTCTGAAGTGCAGAGGGATCTAGGTGTTTGAGTGCATGAGTCTCTAAAGGTTAGCAAGCAGGTACAGCAAGTAATTTAGAAGGCTAATGGAATACTGTCCTTTATTATAAGAGGAATTAAGCATAAAAGTAAAGATGTGATACTTCAGCTGTACAGAGCATAGTCAAATACATCACACTGTGTGCAGTTTTGGTTCCCTTATTTAAGAAAGGATGTAAATATGTTGGAGCTGGTTCAGGGAAGGTTTACTAGATTGATAAAAGCAAGTTGCTGCGGATGCTGGAATCTGAAACCAAAAGAGAAAATGCTGGAAAATCTCAGCAGGTCTGACGACATCTGTAAGGAGAGAAAAGAGCTGACGTTTCGAATCCAGATGACCCTTTGTCAAAGCTGACTCGAAACGTCAACTCTTTTCTCTCCTTACAGATGCTGCCAGACCCGCGGAGATTTTCCAGCATTTTCTCTTTTGGTTTACTAGACTGTTGCCTGGAATGAGAGGGTTGTCTTATGAGGAAAGTTTGGACAGGCTGGGTTTGTTTCCACTGGGGTTTAGAAGAGTGGGAGGTGACTCGATTGAGGTATATAAGATCCTGAACAGTCTTAACAAGGTGGATATGGAAAGGATGTTTTCTCCTGTGGGCGAGCCCAGCATCAGGGAGCACTGTTTTGAAATTAGGCATTCTCCTTTTAGGACAAAGATGAGGAGAATTTCTTTTCTTCAGAGGGTTGTTTGACTTCGGAACTCTGTGCCTCAGAAGGAGACATTCAGAGGCGGGGTTTCTGAATATTTTTAAGGCGGAGGTAGATCGGTTGTCAGGCGTAGCGGGGAATGTGGAACTCCACACAAAGAAATCAGCCGTGATCTTAATGAATGGTGGAACAGGCTCGAGGGGCCGAATGGGTGGCACGGTGGCACAGTGGTCAGAACTGATGCCTCACAGTGCCCAGGGACCATGATTTGACTCTCGGCTTGGGTCACTGTGTGTGCGGAGTCGGCACACATTCTCCCTGTGTCTATGTGGGTTTCCTTCAGGTGCTCCGGTTTCCTCCCACAGTCCAAAGATGTGCGGGTTAGGTGGATTGGCCATGCTAAATTGTCCATTAGTGTCAGAGGGATTAGCAGGGTAAATATATGGAGTTACAGGGATAGGGCCTGGGTGGGATTGTTGCCGGTGTCGGCTTGATGGGCCGAATGGCCTCCTTCTGCACTGTGGGGATTCTGTGATTCTGCTCCTATTTTGTGTGTTTGTAGAGGGTTTCCTTACTCAATGGACTGCTGAATGCAAAGTTTCGACAGGCTGTTCATTGATGCGAGTGTAAATTCCTGGGATGACTTCGCCAGGATCTCCTGCTCCTCACCTTAGGCTATTTGGGAGTAAGGAAGAGGTTCCTTAATTTCAATATGGGCATTCATGCAAATTGATTGAATTAGCATGGGCAAAGATTTGGGTATTGCCATCCTAAAG
This sequence comes from Mustelus asterias, assembly GCF_964213995.1. Taxonomy (NCBI): domain Eukaryota; kingdom Metazoa; phylum Chordata; class Chondrichthyes; order Carcharhiniformes; family Triakidae; genus Mustelus; species Mustelus asterias. The sequence continues at coordinate 112,356,754 of NC_135810.1, forward strand.
AGCCAAAACCCAGGTTATATATATGTGTGTGTGTGTGTGTGAGAAAGAGAAAGAGAGAGAGTAGAGGGAGAAAGACAGTTGATTGAATCAGCCTTCAGCAGCCACTAACATTCTTATCGGTAAAGAAAAGCTTCATTTCCCAGCGTTTCTTGAAAACGTCCTCAGCGCAAGAAGAATTTGAACTCCTCGCCAAGGCAGCGGACAGATGCCACTCAATATCAAAATGCCTCCTCGCTTATAAACAAACTCAGCCATTGGCTCGACCATAAATCTCATCAGTCGGGTTGGAAAGCTTAAGAGTTGCCCTGAAGCAAAATGCAGTCTTTCACCATCACACTGAACCCTTCAGCTTTGAAGGAAGGTTTAATGAAAGCAAAAAGACCCGCTGGTGAAATGCAGTTACACGCTAATAACTGCTGTGAAAGCATCCATCTGAAGTTTCATATGGATTGGATTTGCCATTTTCCAGCAGAATTCACACAAATCTAAGTCAACAATCGATACGCGCTTCTGCGAGACTGTGTCTGTGAGTCAGAGCTGGGGTCTGTGAAGAAAATGGAGCAATGAAGGTATATGACACTCTTCATTACTTCTTCAAATAGAGTCAGGGTACATATCTCTCTTGTTTTCTCAGCTTATTTTCTTAGCTCCCTCTAGGCCACAGGCCAGCGTTCAGGAAGGACCACACTCTTAAGTTTATAAAGAGACCTTCATAGAATAATGTAGCGTCTCAGAAAGCCCTGAAGCATCTTACAGCGAATGCAGTAAAGTCAAACTGAGGGAACAGGACAGCCAATTTGCGCACAGCAAGGTCCCATAAACGTGAATCGGATCATTGACTTTGATAAATATTCATCACGACATCAATCAAAATCTCCCCTTCAGAATTGAGCCCAGGTCCCTGGGCGACGCGGTGGCACAGTGGTAAGCACTGCTGCCTCACAGCAAGAAGTTTAACAACACCAGGTTAAAGTCCAACAGGTTTATTTGGTAGCAAAAGCCACACAAGCTTTCGGAGCTCCAAGCCCCTTCTTCAGGTGAGTGGGAATTCTGTTCACAAACAGGGCATATAAAGACACAGACTCAATTTACATGAATAATGGTTGGAATGCAAATACTTACAGCTAATCAAGTCTTTAAGATACAAACAACGTGAATGGAGAGAGCATCAAGACAGGCTAAAAAGATGTGTATTGTCTCCAGACAAGACAGCCAGTGAAACTCTGCAGGTCCAGGCAAGGGGTGGGGGTTACAAATAGTGTGACATGTAACCCAATATCCCAGTTGAGGCCGTCCTCGTGTGTGCGGAACTTGGCTATCAGTTTCTGTTCAGTGACTCTGTGCCGTCGTGTGTCGTGAAGGCCGCCTTGGAGAACGCTTACCCAAATATCAGAGGCCAAATGCCCGTGACCACTGAAGTGCTCCCCAACAGGAAGAGACCAGTTTTGCCTGGTGATTGTCGAGCGGTGTTCATTCATCCGTTGTCGCAGCGTCTGCATAGTTTCCCCAATGTACCATGCCTCGGGACATCCTTTCTTGCAGCGTATCAGGTAGACAACGTTGGCCGAGTTGCAAGAGTATGTACCGTGTACCTGGTGGATGGTGTTCTCACGTGAGATGATGGCATCTGTGTCGATGATCCGGCACGTCTTGCAGAGGTTGCTGTGGCAGGGTTGTGTGGTGTCGTGGTCACTGTTCTCCTGAAGGCTGGGTAGTTTGCTGCGGACAATGGTCTGTTTGAGGTTGTGTGGTTGTTTGAAGGCAAGAAGTGGGGGTATGGGGATGGCCTTGGCGAGATGTTCGTCTTCATCAATGACATGTTGAAGGCACCGGAGGAGATGCCGTAGCTTCTCCGCTCCGGAGAAGTACTGGACGACGAAGGATACTCTGTCCACTGTGTCCCGTGTTTGTCTTCTGAGGAGGTCGGTGCGGTTTTTCACTGTGGCGCGTTGGAACTGTTGATCAATGAGTCGAGCGCTATATCCTGTTCTTATGAGGTCATCTTTCAGCGTCTGGAGGTGTCTGTTGTGATCCTCCTCATCCGAGCAGATCCTGTGTATACGGAGGGCTTGTCCGTAGGGGATGGCTTCTTTAACGTGTTTAGGGTGGAAGCTGGAGAAGTGGAGCATCGTGAGGTTATCCGTGGGCTTGCGGTACAGTGAGGTGTGAGGTGACCGTCCTTAATGGAGATGCGTGTGTCCAAGAATGCAACCGATTCCGGAGAGTAGTCCATGGTGAGTCTGATGGTGGGATGGAACTTGTTGATGTCATCATAGAGTTGTTTCAGTGATTGTTCACCATGAGTCCAAAGGAAGAAAATGTCATCGATGTATCTAGTGTCTAGCATCAGTTGAAGGTCCCGGACGGTGAAGAAGTCTTGTTCGAACCTGTGCATGAAGATGTTGGCATATTGAGGTGCGAATTTGGTCCCCATGGCTGTTCCGTGTGTCTGGATGAAGAACTGGTTGTTGAAGGTGAAGATATTGTGGTCCAGGATGAAGCGGATGAGATGTAAAATTGCATCTGGAAACTGGCAGTTGTTGGCGCTGAGCACTGAGGCTGTTGCAGCAATGCCATCGTCATGGGGGATGCTGGTGTAGAGTGCCGAGACATCCATTGTGACGAGGAGTGCTCCTGGTTCAACTGCTCCATGTGTGCTGAGTTTCTGTAGGAAGTCTGTAGTGTCGCGACAAAAGCTGGGTGTTCTTTGTACAATGGGTTTCAGGATGCTCTCGACGTAGCCGGAGAGGTTCTCGCACAGGATCCCATTGCCCGATACGATGGGACGGCCGGGTGTGTTTGCCTTGTGTATCTTTGGGAGGCGGTAGAGATCTCCAATGTGGGGAGTACGCGGGATGAGAGCACGGAGGGTGCTCTGAAGGTCTGGTTCAAAGGTCTTGATCAGAGTGTTGAGTTGACGGGTGTGTTCTTTGGTCGGATCTGCAGGTTACTGTCTGTAGTGTTCCTCGTTGTTTAGTTGTTGGTACACTTCTTTGCAGTAATCCGTTCTGTTCAATATGATGATGGCCCCTCCTTTGTCTGCTGGTTTGATGACAGTGTTGCGGTTGATCTTGAGAGCGTGGATGGCGTTGCGTTGGGCTTGGGTGATGTTCGGGGCTGTCTTGTGAGTGCGGCTGCTGAATCTGGTGTTGACGCACCTCCTGACGGCTTGGGCATGCATGTCAAGTCAAGGGCAGCGGCCTTCCGGAGGAGTCCAATTCGACTCTTTCCTCTTTGGATGCACTGAGGATCTCTCTGTCGGCTGTTCCGGTTCATTGGCTGTCTCATTGTGTTCGCTGTTGGCCTCTTGGGGTTTGTGGAAGAGCTCCCTCAGCATCATTCACCTGATGAATTCCTCTGTGTCTGCTGCGAGACTGATGGGGTCTATTTTGGTGGTGGGGCAAAAATTAAGCCCTCGGCTGAGAACTTCAATTTCATCTGGTTGAAGTGTGTAGTCCGACAAGTTGACAATGCACTTCCCTGCAGTGGTACTGTTTTCTACTGTGGTACCGGGGGAGGCTTGGTTGCTGCTGGTGGTGATGCCGAGTTTCTCAAGTTTCCTGTTCTTGGTGTGCATGTAGATGGCGTAGTTCCTTTGTCTCGTCTGCTTGGCAGAGTTTCGCAGCTGGTCTGCATCCTGAGCGCAAGTTGAGAATATGGTGCCTCACAGCGCCAGGGATCCAGGTTCAATTCCGGCCTCGGGTGACTGAATGTATGGAGTTTACATTCTCCCCATGTCTGCATGGTCTTCCTCCGGGTGCTCCAGTTTCCACCCAAAATATGTGCGGGATAGGTGGATTAGCTACGCTGAATAGTCCCTTAGTGTCAGGGGATTAGTAGGGTCAATATATGAGGTTATGGGAATAGGATCTGGGTGGAATTGTTGTCGGTGCAGGCTCGATGGGCTGAATGGCCGTCTTCTGCACTGTAGGGATTCCATGATTCCATGGAAATTGTAACAAGGGATCTTATCCACCCACCCTCTCAAGTGGATGTGAAAGATCCCAAGTGATAATGGCCAGATCATCTCATCCAAAGCTTTATGGCATGAGTTATGTCCTTGTCTCTACTCCTTCAGCTCCTGCTATTGTCCTGTGGTCTTCCCAGCATAATATGTATGTAATTGTCAGAGGAAAGAAAGATGTGTGTTTGCACAATATCTTTCCCAACCTCAGAATGCTCCAAATAACCAAATGAGCACTCTTTCTTTGAGAATGCAGTGACTGTTAGGAGGTTATGATCAAGAAGGGCAGTGTAATAGGACTTCTTACACTAGCATAAATGGCAGAACCCTTCGGAGTATTGATGGGCAAAGGGATCTGGGTGTACAGGTACACAGGTCACTGAAAGTGGAGATGCAGGTGGAGAAGGTAGTCAAGAAGGCATACGGCATGCTTGCCTTCATCGGCCGGGGCATTGAGTTTAAAAATTGGCAAGTCATGTTGACGCTTTATAGAACCTGAGTGAGGCCGCACTTGGAATATAGTGTTCAATTCTGGTCGCCACACTACCAGAAGGATGTGGAGGCTTTGGAGAGGGTACAGAAAAGATTTACCAGGATGTTGCCTGGTATGGAGGGCATTAGCTATGAAGAGAGGTTGGAGAAACTTGGTTTGCTCTCACTGGAGTGACGGAGGTTGAAGGGAGACCTGATAGAAGACTACAAGATTATGAGAGGCATGGACAGAGTGGATAGTCAGAAGCTTTGTCCCAGGGTGGAAGAGTCAATTACTCGGGGGCATAGGCTTAAGGTGCGAGGGGCAAGGTTTAAAGGAGATGTACGAGGCAGATCTTTTACACAGAGAGCAGTGAGTGCCTGGAACTCGTTGCCGGGGGAGTAGTGGAAGCGGATATGGTAGTGGCTTTTAAGGGACGTCTTGACAAGTACATGAATAGGATGGGAATAGAGGGATATGGTTTTAGTTAAGTCGGGCAGCATGATCGGTGCAGGCTTGGAGGGCCGAAGGGCCTGTTCCTGTGCTGTAATTTTCTTTGTTCTTTGTTCTAGTGGACCAGATGGATTTTTTTCCCACAATCGACAATGGTTTCATGGTCATCATAGATTCTTAATTCCAGATATTTCTTATTGAATTCAAATTCCTACCATGGTGGGATTCAAATCCGGGTCTCCAGTACATTAGCTGAGTTTCTGGGTTAATAGTCTAATGATAATTCCACTGGGCTATCACTTCCCTTTAAGATTTGTCCATGAGGGGAAACGTCTTCTCAACATCCATCCTCGTAAACCCCATCCGAATATTATGAGACGGATTCTTTGATCTCATTTGTTCCTGCCCTGCTGCCAGCGAGAATGGAGAATTGACACTCAGCCAAAACTCCATTTACTACAGCAGCGAAAAATCATCCCAGCCGCCAGCGAGGTCGGAGATTTCCGACGTACATTCTTATAAACTGATGTGGAGTTGCCGGCGTTGGACTGGGGTGGGCACAGTAAGAAGTCTCACAACACCAGGTTAAAGTCCAACAAGTTTATTTGGAATCACGAGCTTTTGGAGCGCTGCTCCTTCATCAGGTGAGGGAGCAGTACGCTGAAAGCTCGTGATTCCAAGTAACCTGTTGGACTTTAACCTAGTGTTTAGAGACTTCTTATAAACTGCAATGAGTGTCCTCATAATCCAAACCCATTCACCCAGTCAACAGGGATCATAACATAGTGAGGAGTCTGAGGCAGTAGCTGAAAGGAATGGTTCTGTCAGGACAACTATGTTGAGTTGTTGCTTGACTAGCACGTGGGACTTGTAATTTTGCCACAAGTTCCCCAGGTGCTAGTGAGGGTGGACTTTGCGGGGCTCACTGGCGAGGGTGTGCTATTCACGATTGTGTCTGAATCTGATGTCTAGGTTGGGTGGGTGGTTAAAACGGTATCACGGCATCTGAAGCATGGTGGCGCCATGACATGAACATGAGGCTCAATTCTCCAATGAGCTGCCAGGCAATGTAGAAGTGTCCATTTTTTGGGGGAGGTGATGGCCTCGTGGTATTAGCGCCAGACTAAGGGCGGCACGGAGGCACAGTGGTTAGCACTACTGCCTCACATCTCTAGGGATCTGGGTTTGATTCCCGGCTTGGGTCACTGTCTGTGTGGAGTCTGCACATTCTCCCCGTGTCTGCATGGGTTTCCTCTGGGTGCTCCGGTTTCCTCCCACAATCTGAAAGACGGGCAGGTTAGGTGGATTGGCCATGCTAAATTCTCCCTCAGTGCACCCGAACAGGCACCAGAGTTTGGCGACTAGGGGATTTTCACAGTAACTTAATTGCAGTGTCAATGCAAGCCTACTTGCGAAACTGATAAATAAACTTTAATCCAGAAGCTCAGTTAACGTCCTGGGGATGGTCTAGCAAGCCACACAGTTAGAGGGCGACTAAGGAGGGCAATAAATGCTGGCCCAGCCAGCGACACCCATGTCCCATGAATGAATAAAGAAATCATTGGCCTGGTTTTCACATCAGCAAATCAAAAGGGTTCATACCCTCCACACCGCAACCCCCAAATCCCAGTCCCCCCATGTCCCTGTGAAAATGTAAAATAAGAACATAAGAACTAGGAGCAGGAGTAGGCCATTTGGCCCCTTGAGCCTGCTCCTCCATTCAATAAAATCATAGCTGATCTTTTCGTGGACTCAGCTCCACTTACCCTGCCCGCTCATTGTAACCCTTAATTCCTTTACTGTTGAAAAAATTATCTATCCATCATTCAATGAGGTAACCTCAACTGCTTCACTGGGCACAGAATTCCACAGATTCACAACCCTTTGGGTGAAGAAGTTCTTCCTCAACTCTGTCCTAAATCTGCTTCCCCTTATTTTGGGGCGACGCCCCCTCGTTCTAATTTCACCCGCCAGTAGAAGCAACCTCCCTGCTTCTATCTTATCTATTGGAATGAGATAACATTGGATCGGCAATACAATGTCATCACGTCAGCGTCTAAAGTTACAGAATGTGCGGGTGATGAAATTGGCAACTTCCTGCCATTTGGAAATGAACATTTAGCGAGGTATTGAGCATATTGGCAACCCAGCCGTCTGAAATTTCTCATTGCCCGTGTTGGCCGTGAAGAAGTTTGGGAGTGTCTGATGGCAGCTGTGACGATTGAGGTGGCAGAAGTGTGCAAAAAAAGAAGGCCTACCACCAGGATCACAGCCGAACCTGGCAGTAGGTTCTGCTGTTGAAGGTAGCACCATCTGTACATTCTTCTTAACTCATTTTTGTGCTTCCCTGAGCCTTCAATAAAAAATAAAGGATATCCAGGGACCTTTTAACTTCTAGCCGTGACTGATTTTCATCAAAAGCATCTCCTATAACACCTGGAGCAATGCTAACAACTTCACCTGTGCAGCGTGCCAACTTATTACTGACAGCGATGAATGACAAACCTACAAGATACAATATCCTACCGCCTCAACAATGCCATGAATAATATTTTACAGACAAAACAAGCATTAAAGGACACCTAACGGTGCTCAGTCTATTTATAAAATTCAATTGTCAATCTTCTTCCATTATGTTAATGATTTGAACAGTTATATTGATGTAGAGGCATTATATATAGAACTACAGAAAAGTTATAGCACAGAAGGAGGCCATTTAGCTCACCTTGTTTATGCCAGCCCATGACTCCCAGGAGCGCTTTCTAATCCCTCCTTCCCACCCATAGCCCTGTAGCTTACAGCACTTAAGGTGCAGATCCAGGTACTTTTTTTAAAGAGTTTTGAGTCTCTGCCTCCACCACAAACTCAGGCAGCGAATTCCAGACACCCCCCACCCTCTGCGTAAAAAAATGTTCTGGAGTGCAGAAAGGATTTACTCGGGAATTGATGGTTTGATTTATAAAGAGAAGCTGGATAGACTGGGACTTTTTTCTCTGGAGCGTAGGCTGAGGGGGTGATCTTATAGAGGTCTATAAAATAATGAGGGGCATAGATCAGTTAGATAGTCAACAACTTTTCCCAAAGGTAGGGGAGTCTAAAACTAGAGGGCATAGGTTTAAGGTGAGAGGGGAGAGATACAAAAGGGTCCAGAGGGGCAATTTTTTCACACAGAGGGTGGTGAGTGTCTGGAACAAGCTGCCAGAGGTAGTAGTAGAGGCGGGTACAATTTTGTCTTTTAAAAAGCGTTTAGACAGTCACATGGGTCAGATGGGTATAGAGGGATATGGGCCAAATGTGGACAATTGGGATTAGTTTAGTGGTAAAAACTGGGTGGCATGGACAAGTTGGGCCGAAGGGCCTATTTCCATGCTGTAAACCTCTATGACTCATGTCTCCTCTATGCCTACTGCTACTTATCTTGAATCCATGTCCACTGGTTCTAGAATTCTCCACCAAGGGAAACAATTTTGTCCTGTCCATCTATCTCTTCCCCTCATAATTTTGTACACCTTGACCAATATTTTAAAAAAAACAGGAATTCTATATTGCTACGTTATTGGTAAAGGAATAGGAACTAATTGTTGGGGAGCATACCTCCAGGGTGCCGCATTTCACTGCTGCACTACAGTCACGGCTGAGTTACGATAGGTGGCGTTTTATGGCCTCGCTCATCCTGAAACCGTCAACGGACTTTTCCGTGGTCTGCATCCCGACTGAACTGATTCCCTTGGCGGGCAGACCGGTAAAATTCCTGCCGATGTATCAGTCCACTAGCCCCGTGGAAAGCAGCGACAAATACACTCAGTGAACCCACCCCCCACCAACCCCTCCACTTCCCCTCCCCTCCACCGCCCAGCATTATTTGAGTCGAAGGTATGTTTTGTTTCCAACTCTTGGGAGCCAGGAGACATAACACACCGGCTACGCGGTTGGGGCATTCAGTCTGAGACGGGTTGGAGGGACCGGATCATGCACAGACAGATTAATCTGCTCTGTGTTTGATAGGCACAGCAGACTGGCACAGGGATTAGGATCAAATGCTTCCACTTCGCTCCGTCCAAGTACTCTGTGCAGCCGAATTTTGTAGAAAGAAGGAGATGAAGGTGACTAAAAACCACAAGAGGATATCCTGCAATCTTGTTTTTAAAATGCTGCCATGGTCCTCAGGATGGTATGGTCAGATTATAATATTCCACATCAGGTTTGCATAAAGTCAAGAAACCATAAAAGTAGCTTCAGGGAAATACCTTTCTGCTGTGAATGTTTTCGGAGAACCCCATTAACATTTAAATCTTCGCTTGAATCAGCTTTTTCCATGTTTTAAACATCTCTATTTTTTTTTTAAATCTTTCCCGTCTTGAGGAAAACATCAATGGCACAGAGTCCAAAGTATCTCAACCACTCACAATCCATACAATAGATGTATAAAGACATCAGTCAATGACACACAGGATTGAGGCCTGTTCAGGAATACACAGAGCCCTCATTGTCTTCCCTCCTGCAATCTGCCAGAACCCACCGTGAAATTATCCCAATATCAAATCGAAAAAAATCTCCGTCTGGAAATGATTTTGTTCTTTAGTTATTTGCCGCTTGTGTGATTATCTTGCTCATAATTGGCCATCTCTTCACCTCTGCATCCCTTGACGCTTTCTCACTTTCCCCTCGTCTTTCATTTCCTATGCTCTGAATAAGTCTTCTCTTTGACAACAATGTGTATTTATGCAGGCCTTTTAATGTGGTAAGATGTCCTGTGTGCTTCAAGCGCCTCAGACACCGCAGAGTAGCAACTGCATAGCCCGTAAAGTAACTGATCCCTGCACTAAAACAGGTAGGTTTGAGGCCTGGTCAAAATCGAGAATTCATTGTATTTTTTATTCATTCGTGGGACATGGGTGTCGCTGGCTGGCCAGCATTTATTGCCCATCCCTAGTTGCCCTTGAGAAGGTGGTGGTGAGCAATTGATACAACTGAGTGGCTTTCTAGGCCTTTTCAGAGGGCAGTTGAAAGCCAACCACATTGCGCCTCATCAGAAACCCTCTTTTAAATTCAGATTTTAAAAAATCATTTGTGGGACATGGACGTCGCTGGCTGGCCAGCATTTATTGCCCATCCTGTGTTGTCCTTGGAGGGCTGTTGAGAGTCGACCACATTGCTGTGGCTCTGAAGTCACATGTAGGCCAGACCAGGTAAGGACGGCAGATTTCCTTCCCTAAAGGACATTAGTGAACTGGATGGGTTTTTCCGACAATTGACAATCGTTTCATGGTCATCAGTAGATTCGTAATTCCAGATTCCTTTCATTGGATTCGAATTCCACCATCTGCCGTGGCAGGATTTTGGATTCCCAGAACATTAGCTGAGTTTCTGGATGAATAGTCAAGCGATAATACCACTCGGCCATCACCTCCCTCTGTGATTTGTCAGCTGGAAATGTCACAGAGCTAGAACAATGAGCTGGATTTTAGCTGCCCCCACCTGGCATGTTTTCGATGGGAGGGCATGGAAAGTCGGAAGGATGCTGAGCCCACCGCCTTCTCACCCACTCCTGAGCTCACCCCCGCGAGACAATCAGTAGACGGGTGCCGAAATTGGCCCCCCCAACCCCCCATGTTTAGAAAGGTAATCAAGGGGCAGTTGAGCATGTTAACAAGCCCAGGCCATGATACAGTCAGCACGGCAGATGGGTGGAGGCGGGTGGCCATTCTTCTGAAAAATGTTTTTCAAAAAAAGGAAAAGAAGGGAGGTGTCCTTTGTGCATTGGAGAGCCCCAAAAGAGCGTATTATCCTTCCTTCCTACCCACCTACTCTTCAAAGTCCTCCCCTCCCCAAGCTGGACAAAGCCCCTCCACCCAATACCCCAGAGTAACCTCATTCCAGGATTCATTGGGCTTTCTTCCTGGGACTGGTTGCAGTCCCAAGAATGCCCACTACTGAGCTCTTGGCGCTGCAGGGACTGTTGGAGCTGCCAGCCAACCTAAGGGTGGGACTTCATCCCAAGCAAGGGATGGATGTCCCATTGTAAGTTGAATTAGTCCACCCACAACCTGTTCATAGAATCATAGAATACCTACAGTGCAGAAGGACGCCATTTGGCTCATCGAGTCTGCACCCAGGCCCTATCCTTGTAACCCCACGTAATACCCCTGACACCAAGGGGCAATCCCACCCAGACTTTTTCCTTGTAACCCCAAGTATTTTCCCCAACTATTCCCCTTAACTTACATATCTTGGAACACTAAGGGGCAATTTAGCATGGCCAATCCACCTAACCTACACATCTTTGGAGTGTGGGAGGAAACCGGACTGTTATTCCTATGATGTGGGTTAACACCAAGAGAGAAGGCTTCCAGTCATTTTTCCTTCTGGTTAGAGGGGTTAGGGGGTGTCGAGCTGTCCGACCACTGGGCGTAAAATGCAGCCTAAGGCCTCTGTTTCTCTCTCCACGGATGGGTCCAGACTGGCTGAGTATTTCCCGTGTTTACTGCTTTCATTTCAGATTTTCAGCATTCACAGGATTTTGCTTTTGTAGTTAATTTTTAAAAGACTGCTCTTTCTGTCGAATCCACAAGACTGACACTAGGTTGTCATCAACGTTTGAAGAAGAAACTCAAGTTAAAAAATTAAAAAATAGGAAATATTTACCTCAGTTATACAATTTAAATAGAAGAGACTTGCATGAAGCATCTTTCTTTCACAATATTTGCGAATGGGATGTGGCGATCTCCGGCAAGGCGAGTATTTATTGCCCATCGCTAATTGCCCTTCAGAATGTGGTGTTGAGTCAGGGCATCAGGAAGACTAAGCCTCCTGTTTTCATTCAAAATGGCGCAATGTGCTCTCTAAAACATTGACTGGAAAGGGGAGCAGGGGTCTCAGTTTAATTTCAGGGTGGCACAGTGGTTAGCATTGCCGTCTCAGCGCCAGGGCCCCGGGTTCAATTCTGGCCTCAGGTGGTTGTCTGGGTGTGGATTTGCACATTCTCCCTGTCTCTGCGTGGGTTTCCTTTGGGTGCTCCGGTTTCCTCCCACAGTCCAAAGATGTGCCGGTTAGGTGGATTGGCCGTGCCAAATTGCCCCTTAGGGCAGGACTTTCCAGCCATGCTCGCCCCAAGACTGAAAAGTCCTGCCCGATGGACCTTTGCATGGTCTGCCCGCTCCTGCTACGATTCCTGTGGCGGGAGGGACAGGAAAATTCTGCCCTTAGTGTCCCAAGATGTGTAGATTAGATGGATTAGCCAAGGGGAATAGCTATGACTGTAACACTCCATTCTGCATTCTCTCCTTTCCTTATCTATGTACGGTATGCTTTGTCTGTATAGCGTGTAAGAAACAATACTTTTCACTGTATACTAATACACGTGACAATAATAAATCAAATCAAAAAGGATTTGTGGGGTTCCGGGGATAGGGTGGGGGAGAAGGCCTGGGTAAGGTACTTTGTCAGAGAGGCAGTGCAGATTCGATGGGCTGAATGGCCTCTTCTGCACTGTCGGGATTCTATGATTTGTACTGAACTGAGAGTATCAGCCTAAATTCTGTGCTTAAATCCCTGAGTTGGGTCTTGCAGCTAAAACTCTCTGACTCTCCCAACCATTGAGCCACAGATGAGAAAGATGTGCCTGTCACTTTTAATCGACATCAAGCTTCGGACCACCGCACATTACAGATATATCCGTGTGTTCTGGACTGACAGCTTCTGACCACAGAATCAATGAGGCTGTGATAGATAACCAACAAAGAGCTGAGTCCACTTGTGTCTATTTTCACCTCCGTTCGGATCAGTCAACCTGTGGGAAGCGGCGCTCTGAAAATATGCGGCAAATACATCTCCGCTAATCCTCCAAACACTGTTCCAATAATCGGTTCACGTTACTGACTATGTCTGTTCTTTGCTGTGACCCAATAATAGCCATAACTGTAGTTTAAAACACCTTGATCAGCTTTCAGAATGCAAATATTGGGGCGGCACGGTGGCACAGTGGTTAGCATTGCTGCCTCTCAGCGCCAGGGACTCAGGTCAAGATGGCACCGGAACGAGGCAACTTCGAGCAAACTGTGCCCAGCATACCTTCTAATTCTATCTTTTACTCTCGTTCTATGCTTCTAAAACTTCATTCTAACTCTTCTAAACTCTCTAACAATGTTTTAATTCTATGACCGTAACACTACATTCTGCACTGTCTCGTTTCCTTCTCTATGAACGGTATGCTTTATCTATGTAGCAATAATAAGCCAAATCAGAATCAAATCAATTCTGGCCTTGGGTCACTGTGCGGAGTCTGCATGTCCTCCCCAAGTCTGTGTGGGTTTCCTCCGGGTGTTCCAGTTTCCTCCCACAGTTTAAAGAAGTGTAGGGGTAGGTGGATTGGCCATGCTAAATTGACCTTAGTGCCAGAGGGATCAGCAGGGTAAATGTTTGGGGTTACGGGAATAGGGCCTGGGTGGGGATTGTGGTCGGTGCAGACTTGATGGGCTGAATGGCCTCCTTCTGTACTGTAGGGATTCTTTGATTCTATGACTCCATGAAAGACATCGCCAATGTCATTATTCTTCTCCTCCCTTAGCTAGGTCACAAAGTTAAAGAAAGAAGGCCATTTTCTCACCCGAAAAATCAATTGTCCAAATTCATCATTACTCCTGAAATGTACACCAACTGTGATTTGTGACTTTATTCTCCCATCCGAGAATGCTCACTAGGGTGGCACGTTGGCACAGTGATTAGCATTTCTGCCTCACAACGCCAGGAACCTGTGTTGAATTCCAACCTCGGGTGACTTGTCTGTGTGGAGTTGGCACTGGAGTGTGGCGACTAGGGGATTTTCACAGCAGCTTCATTGCAGTGACTTGTGACACTAATAAAACAAACTTTAAACTCCCCGTGTTTACGTGGATTTCCTCTGGGTGCTTGCACAGTCCAAAGGTGTGTGGGTTAGGTTGATTGGCCATGCTAAATTGCCCCTTAATCAGGGGGATACCTGCAGTTATGGGGATAGGGCCTAGTTGGGAATGTTGTTGGTGCAGGTTCGATGGGCCAAGTGGCCTCTTTCTGCACTGTAGGGATTCTATGAATCTTACTGGTCTGCTGTTCCAAGGCTGGCAGCCCGTCTCCAGTTCTCCCTCAAGTGAGTTTCCCTGGTCATTGATCACAAGTGAGTTCATCAGCTGTGGGAAGGATCATATTTGAGTTGAATCCTGGCCCCATACTGCATCCCCCAGCACTTAAAACTTATCCTTGTGGCGTGTACAATTAAAAAACACACGGCAATACCTCTACCTGGAAATTGATGCGTTAAAGGGGCAGTTAGTTAAGTACATGAGGGAGAAATGGATAGGATATGCTGGTAGTGTTGGATGAGGCGGGGGTGGGAGGGAGCAGGGATGGATTGGAAGGAGCTTGCACAAAGCAGTTGGACAATCCAATCTCACTCCTGAAAGGCTTTAACTCTGTTTCCCTCTCCACAGATGCTGTCTGACCAACTGAGTCTTTCTAGCATTTTCTGTTTCTGTTTCAGATTTCCAGCCTCCGCATCATTTTGCTTTTGTATAAATATCGATACGTTTTGCTTTACAGGCTTTTGGGGCAAAAAAATGGATTTCTTCAACAGAGGAAAGATTTTCTTTGATTCAATTCGCAGTGAGACTCACCACAGACCCGCACAAGTCCACAGCACTGTACATTCCGCCTGTGCTTTGCAATGCATCGGGCCGTCTGTGCTGTGTGGTTAACGGCAACTAATCTGGGCTGTCAGGTTAAAGATCGGGTTAAAGATTAGGTGACTTACCTAATGAAGCAGCAGCGCTCCGAAAGCTCGTGATTCCAAATAAACCTGTTGGACTTTAACTTTGTGCTGTGAGACTTCTTATTGTCATTTCTGACAGTCTGCTATGACATTTGGATTCTGTTTCACACAGGCTGCATCTTAACTACCATCAGTGCAAAGCCAACTTTTTAAGATAGAAGTCTTGGACGTTGAACCAGAAGAAAGCACAGAAAGAGACCATCGACGTTGTGTCTGAGTTAGCTCTTTCAAAGAGCAATCCCAATAGTCCCACTCCTCCCACACTTTTCCCATATCTCTGCATTTCTTCCTCCATCGGGAGCCTATCCAATTCTCTGTGAAGGCTGCTATTTCAACTGTATCCATCACGAGATGTTCATGGGTTCATGGCACACTATTTGTAACCCCCACAGAGTTTCACTGGCTGTCTTGTCTGGAGACAATACACATCTTTTTAGCCTGTCTTGATGCTCTCTCCACTCACATTGTTTTGTTTCTTAAAGACTTGATTAGTTGTAAGTATTCGCATTCCAACCATTATTCATGTAAATTAAGTCTGTGTCTTTATATGCTCTGTTTGTGAACAGAATTCCCACTCACCTGAAGAAGGGGCTTGGAGCTCCGAAAGCTTGTGTGGCTTTTGCTACCAAATAAACCTGTTGGACTTTAACCTGGTGTTGTTAAACTTCTTACTCCATCACGAGAGACAGTGCATTCCAAACTAAAAAAAGGTTTCCCCTGCTCAGGAGTTTTCAGTATTGCAAACTAGGTCCACTGATCTGCCTTAAAGTTTCAAATACTTTCTGAGTTTAAAGATGTGAGATGTAAGTCAGCTGATGGCAGGAAGTGCTCTGTGCGTGTGATTAAGTTCACACCCCCCACAGAGCTCAGTGCATTCAAGTGTACCCTGCAGTACACTGTACAAGTATTGAAGTACACACACCCACACAGCTCTGATGGTGTTTTCAATTCAATATTCGAATGGAATGTTGGCCTTTATTGCCAAGGGGACTGGAGTATGAAAGTAGGGAAGTCCTGTTACAACTTACTGATGCGCGATTAATTCACTCGGGAGGCTGGATCGTACCCGGGAAATAAAGGCTTTTATTAGCAACAAAAATAGAGCATACTGCTTAACAATACAATCCCAGACTAGAGGGTCACTAGGAAGTGCAGTGACCTTTATACTCCTATAGGAAGGCGGAGCCAACCGGAGTGTACCACAGAACAATACCAACAGGTGGAACACCCCAACCCTAACCCCAACAGTAACAAGAGTAACATATGTACAAGTACCCACAGTGATAACCATCTATGGTTCAGTACCCATAGTGATAACCATCTATGGTTCAGTACCCATAGTGATAACCATCTATGGTTCAGTACCCATAGTGGTAACCATCTATGGTTCACCACACTTACGCAGCGCAATGGTGAGATCACAGCTAGAATACTGCATACAGTTTTGCTCTCCTTACTTAAGGAGGAACATACTTGGAGGCGGCTCAGAGGAGATTCACTGGATTGACTCCTGGGACGAAAGCGTTGGGCGCGATCGTACCGGCCATCCAAGCTATGCCACGCACCCGCTGCAGCAAAGTCAGAGAATTTGGCGGCCAGCCGAATCTCCGTTCACTGCGGCAGGATGGGAAAATCCCACTGACGTAAGCGGTGGTGAGATTTTGGCCATTGTCTAATGAAGTAAGCCGAGCAAAATAAAAGCAAATTACTGCGGATGCTGGAATCTGAAACCAAAAGAGAAAATGCTGGAAAATCTCAGCAGATCTGGCAGCATCTGTAGGGAGAGAAAAGAGCTGACGTTTCGAATCCAGATGACCCTTTGTCAAAGCTAAAAGGCATAGAAAACCTATGCCTTTTAGCTTCGACAAAGGATCGCCTGGACTCGGAATGTTAGTTCTTTTCTCTCCTGACAGATGCTGCCAGACCCGCTGAGATTTTCCAGGTAAATTGAGCAGGTTGGACTTATACCCAATCAGTTTTAGAAGAATGAGAGATAACCTT
Organism: Mustelus asterias; assembly: GCF_964213995.1. Taxonomy (NCBI): domain Eukaryota; kingdom Metazoa; phylum Chordata; class Chondrichthyes; order Carcharhiniformes; family Triakidae; genus Mustelus; species Mustelus asterias. Next base: position 112,373,446 of record NC_135810.1, read on the forward strand.
ATTGAAGAGAGGTGACCTTATATATGATTCGGAGAGAGTTTGTCAAGGTAGATGCCAAGAGGATGTTTCAACTTGTGGGAATCTAAAAATAGGTGGCACAGTTTAAAAATAAGAGGTCTCCCGTTTCAGACAGAGAAGAGGGGTGAAATTCTCTGGTGGGCCGCCTTTCTGAGCAGATTGCTCAGAAAATCTCACTATTTCCTGCTCTTTACGCTCAAAAGGCTGTATTTTTCACCCATCAGTTCTGAATGGGACATATCCACCTCATGGTCATGACAGATCGAAAATGATGGCCTAGTGGTATTATTGCTAGACTGTTAATCCAGAAACTCAGCTAATGTTCTGGAGACCCCGGTTCGAATCCCGCCCTGGCAAATGGTGGAATTTGAATTCAGTTAAAAAGAAATCTGGAATTAAGAAACTACAGATGACCATGAAACCATTGTCGATTGTCAGAAAAACCCATCTGGTTCACTGATGTCCTTTAGGGAAGGAAATCTGCCATCCTTACCTGGTCCGGCTTACATGTGACTCCAGAGCCACAGCAATGTGGTTGATTCTCAACTGCCCTTGGGCAACTAGGGATGGGCAATAAATGCTGGCCAGTCAGCGATGCCCATGTCCCACGAATGAATAAACAAAGTGTTTATTTATGTTTCCATAGCACTTGGGGCAAATGGGATCAAAGGTTATAGGGAGAAAGCAGGATTCGGCTATTGAGTGGGACGTTCAGCCATGATCGGGATGAATGGCAGAGCAGGCTTGAAGGGCCAAATGGCCTCCTCCTGCTCTTATCTTCTATATTTCTATATTTTTATAGGTTGGGCATTGAATGCTGGCCAGCCAGTGACGCCCATGTCCCATTAATGAATAAAAGAAAGCATAGGTGAGGTTCTCTGGTGCTTCTCGGTAGCGGGGAGGTGGTTTGCGGTTCATTGGCATTGAGACCCTTTGATCTCACCGCTGTCAATGGGAATTTCCACCGAAGCCACCCCGCAGCAGGGAGTGTGTGAACAGCCAGGGAATACGAGCCAAGGAAGAATTCTTTCAGAGAGTGGTGAATCTTTGGAACTCCCTATCTCAGAGGGCAGTGGAGGCTGGGTTATTAAATATATTCAAGGGGGAGGTCTATAGATTTTTGATCGACTTGGGAGTTAAGGGTAATGGCAGGTAGCAGACAAGAAAATGGAACTAAGACCACAGTCAGATCAGCCATGATCTTATTGAATGGTGGAACAGGCTCAAAGGGCTAAATGGCCTATTCCTGCTCCATTGCTGATATTTTCCTGACTCGGGAGAAGTATGGAGCTGGCGCCATCCATTCATGCTGGAGAGGTTACTCTGAGAATCCAGTTAGGACCACCTTTCCTTTTGGAGCCTTGCCTTGCAGTGTCATGTGGAGGCCAAGTGGAAGAAACATCAGACACTTACAACCTCCATCAATGAGGTGGGCTGGTTGTGCAAACTTTGCCCATTTTCCCCGGAAATTTGCAGATCTGTGGATTCATGTAACGTTATATTCTGCACCCTCTCCTTTCCTTCTCCCCTATTTACTCTATGTATGGTATGCTTTGTCTGTATAGCGCACAAAAAACAATACTTTTCACTGTATCCCAATGCATATTATTTAAGTATTTAGTAGAAACATAGAAACATAGAGGATAGGAGCAGGAGGAGGCCATTTGGCCCTTCAAGCCTGCTCTGCCATTCATTATGATCATGGCTGATCGTCCAACTCAATAGCCTAAGCCTGCTTTCCCCCATAACCTTTGATCCCATTCACCCCAAGTGCTATATCTAGCCTCCCTCTTGAATACATTCAATATTTTGGCATCAAAAGTGTCACAAGTAGGCTGCAATGAAGTTACTGTGAAAATCCCTGAGTCGCCTCACTCCGGCGCCTGTTTGGGTACACTGAGGGAGAATTTAGCATGGTCAATGCACCTAACCAGCACGTCTTTCATACTGTGGGCAGAAACCGGAGCACCCTGAGGAAACCCACAGAGACACGTGGAGAATGTGCAGACTCGAAAAGAAATTCCAAAAAAAACAATTGAATAAACAACTGAGTGGAAAATGTTTGCTGAGCTTCGGGGTAGGAGCGGGGAAGTGAGACCAGCTGAGTTGCTCTTTAAAAGAGCCGGCATGGATACAAGGGGCTGATTGGCCTCTTCCATGCCATGACCATTCCATGATTTCATGACACATGCTATAATTCTAGGCACAGCCTCAAGTGGTGAGGTAGAGAAAGTGTAAGGCCTGAATTGGAAGGTTGGAAGGGGAGGCGGTGGCCTCGTGGTATTATCGCTAGAGTACTAACCCAGAAACATAGCAAAGTTCTGGGGACCCAGGTTCAAATCTCGCCACGGCAGATGGTGGAATTTGAATTCAGTAAAATTATCTGGAATTAAGAATCTGCCGATAACCATGAGGCCATTGTCGATTATCGGAAAAACCCATCTGGTTCACGAATGTCCTTTAGGGAAGGAAATCTGCCGTTCTTACCTGGCCTGGCCTACATGTGACTCCAGAGCCACAGCAATGTGGTTGACCCTTAACTGCCCTCGGGCAACTAGGGATGGGCAATAAATGCTGGCCCAGCCATGTCCCATGAATGAATAAAACAAAAAGGATCTTAGAGAGTTGTAGAATAGGAGGAGGCAACACAGATGGGGAGGTGTGAGACTATGGATGGATTTAAAAATAAGGAGAAGGAAGGTTGCACACTGCTAACAAGTGTAACAGCGGAGATTGCCAAGATTGGGAAGAATGGGTATATGGAATTATATGGAGAGACAGGATACAACCCATGGAGGTTGGAAAATGTTGAATGCTCACTGCGCAGATCTAACCCTTAATTCCAAATACCATTGTTCGGAAGCAATATTTAAACAAGGGAATTGTTCTAAGTAGCGACATTATATATGCATTCTTGATGATTTCCCCTGTGCGGTATTTCTGGCCAAATTATAGATGAATTCTAAAGCAGTTATGATTTTACTGAAATACTGGCCAGAGGAATATTCATGAGTGAGTTTGTGATACAAAGCAACCAGAAAAATTCTTCATTCAAAGCAATCAAACTTTAGATTGGCAAAGATCACAGCCAACTGCTTAATGAGGTTATAGCATCTCCCTCTGTGCACCAATTTCCATGGACATTAACTCTTGAAGTGATTCTGAAGTTCTGCCCTTCAGTATCGATACATTTTCTTACCTAACTTTCTCCTATCATTATTTTTTCCTACATACAGGGGAGGCAATGGCCGAGTGGTATTATCGCTGGATTATTAATCCAGAAACTCAGCTAATGTTCTGGGGATCCAGGTACGAATCCTGCCACGGCTGCTAGTGGAATTTGAATTCAATATAAAATACCTGAAATTAAGAATCTACTGATGACCATGAAACTGTTGTCAATTGTTGGAAAAACCCAACTGGTTCACTAATGTCCTTTAGACACTTGGGGCGAATCATAGAATCATAGAAACCCTACAGCACAGAAAGAGGACATTCGGCCCATCGAGTTTGCACTGACCACAATCCCACCCAAGCCCTACCCCCATATCCCTAAATATTTACCCACTAATCCCTCTAACCTACGCATCTCAGGACACTAAGGGCAATTTTAGCATGGCCAATCAACCTAATCCGCACATCTTTGGACTGTGGGAGGAAACCGGAGCACCCGGAGGAAACCCATGCAGACACGAGGAGAATGTGCAAACTCCACACAGACAGTGACCCAAACTGGGAATTGAACCCAGGTCCCTGGAGCTGTGAAGCAGCAGTGCTAACCACTGTGCTACCGTGCCGCCGAATGGGATCAAAGGTTATAGGGAGGAAACAGGATTAGGCTATTGAATTGGATGATCAGCCATGGTCGTGATGAATGGCGGAGCAGGCTCGAAGGGCCAAATGGCCTCCTCCTGCTCCTATCTTCTTTGCTTCTATGTTTCTACATCTACGTCCTTTAGGGAAGGAAACCTGCCGTCCTTACCTGGTCTGGCCTACATGTGACTCCAGAGCCACAGCAATGTGAACTGCCCTCCAAGGGCAACTAGGGATGGACAGTAAATGCTGGCCAGCCAGCGACGCCCATGTCCCACGAATGAATGAAAAAAAATTCATGAGATTATGATCACAATTACAGACCAAATTTCACCTTGACCAAAGCTGAGGGGACCTCATTCCTGTAAATTACTTACAGATTGAAACATTAATTAACCTGTGGCACTGCAGTTCTTTCAAAACCTTTACAAGGTATTTGTTTTGGTTTAGCGAAGAATCTGGGGGTTTAGTCACATAAAGGAAGCCCTTCGAAGAACAAATCCAGGCTCCCTGGGTCTTTGCCTGAGCATTTGATCTACGTGGTAGTTCGCTCTCTGTAGGTAATCCATTGAAAACATGTTGAATTCCATTTCCAGGAATACGTTATGCGGTAGTTTAGTATCAATTACCAACATGAACCCAACTGACCTGATTATACTCTCAGACCACCACTGAAGCACGAGATAAGCAAAGGACCCGATGGCATCAAAGCACATGGCACGGAGAAAGAAATTGTTGATTCTACTGGAATGGGACAGTGATATTTTTCGACCTGTGCTGTACTTTCTGCATTCAATCACTAGAGGGCAAGAACATTCAGTATTTTTATAGTGTTACTTTTACCTCACATTAAAACTGTGAACTATGTTGGTCTCCAACACCTTGTGGTTTAGGGTGGCAGATAGTGGATTGGAGACCTGCAGGCACCATAGTGGCACCTTTCCAAGTGCCAAATGTGCAAAGATATGTCTCCAAAGCAGTGAAGACAATTGCCCTGGAGGTGACCTCCCTCACCTCATAATGGCAGCGCAGCCAGCACTCAACAATGTCAATCGCGATTGTCCAATTATCACCGTTCTTGTTTAATGGGGAGGTGAAGGCCTAGTAGCATTTTCGCTAGACCATTAATCCAGAAACTCAGCTAATGTTCTGGGTACCCGGGTAGACCCCTTACAACCAAAAATGGGAGAATTCATAATGGGGAATAAATAAATTGCTGAGGAATTAAATTCCTACTTTGCTTCAGTCTTCACAAAGGAAGACATGAATAATGTACCAGAAGTGGTACATCCTGTGCGGACCAGCTGGCGGGGTCATTCACAGACATCTTCAACCTCTCTTTACAACAATCTGACGTCCCTATCTTCTTCAAGAAGACAACTGTCATCCCGGTACCAAAGAAAAGCCTTATTGACTATCGTCCGGTGGCTCTGACATCCATCATTATGAAGTGCTTCGAAAGGTTAGTCATGGCACGAATCAATTCTGACCTCCCGGACTACCTGGATCCACTACAGTTCGTTTACAACCGCAACAGGGCCACAGCAGATGCCATCTCCCTGGCCCTGCACTCAACCCTGGAACACCTAGATAACAAGGACACCTATGTCAGACTCCTATTTATTGACTACAGCTCAGCCTTCAACACCATTATTCCTACAAAACTCATCCCCAAATTTCGTGGCTTAGGGCTCGGCTCCTCCCTCTGTGACTGGATCCTGAACTTCCTAACCCACAGATGCAATCAGTAAGAATAGGCAACAACACCTCCTCCACGATCATCCTCAACACCGGTGCCCCACAAGGCTGTGTTCTCAGCCCCCTACTATACTCCTTATACAGTTATGACTATGTGGCCAAATTTACCTCCAACTCGATTTTCAAGTTTACTAATGACACCGCTGTAGTGGGTCGTATCTCAAACAATGATGAGATGGAGTATAGGAAAGAGATCGAGAACCTGGTGAAATGGTGCGATGGCAATAATCTCTCCCAAAATGTCAACAAAATGAAGGATATTGTCATCAACTTCAGGAAACATAGTGGAGGACATGCCCCTGTCTACATCAATGGGGATGAAATATGGGGTCGAGAGCTTCAAGTTTTTAGATGTCCTGATTACCATCAACCTCTCCTGGTCTCTCCATGCTGACACTATATATAAGAAAGCCCATCAATGACTCTATTTTCTCAGAAGACTAAGGAAAGTTTGTATGCCCACTATGACTCTCACCAACTTTTACAGATGCACCATAGAAAGCATTATTTCTGCTTGTACCACAGTTTGGTATGGTTCCTGCTCTGTCTAAGACCGCAAGAAGCTACAAAGGGTCATGAACGAAGCCCAGTCCATTACGCAAACCAGCCTCCCATCCATTGACACCGCCTACACTTCCTGCTGTCTTGGAAAAGCAGCCAGCATAATCAAGGACCCTACACACATCGGACATATTCTCTTCCACCTTGTTTCATCGGGAAAAAGATACAAAAGTCTGAGATCACGTACGAACCGATTCAAGAACAACTTCGTCCCTGCTGCCATCAGACTTTTGAGTGGACTTACCTCACATTAAGTTGATCTGTCTCTACACCCTAGCTATGACTGTAACACTACATTCTGCACTCTCTTCTTTCCTTCTCTATGAACGGTATGCCTTGTCTGTATAGCGTGCAAGAAAATACTTTTCGCTGCATGCCAATACGTGTGACAATAATAAATCAAATCAAATCAAGTGCTAAGAGAAACAAATTTTAGTGAGGAGTTGAAGGAAATCAGCATTAGGAGAGAAATGGTTTTGGGGAAATAGATGGGATTGAAGGTGGATAAATCTCCAGGTTCTGATAATCTTCATCCCAGAGTACTTAAGGAAGTGGAAATAGTAGATCCATTGGTGGTTATTTTCCAAAATTCTTTGGATCTGGACTGGTTCCTACAGATTGGAGGGTAGCTAATGTAAGTCCACTATTCAAAAAGGGAGGTAGAGAGAAAACAGGGAACTATAGACCAGTGAGTCTAACATCGATACTGGGGAAGTTGCTGGAGTATATTATGAAGGATTTCATAACTTGGCATTTGGAAGGCAGTGGTACAATCAGTCAGCATGGATTCACAAAAGGGAAATCATGCTTGATGAATCCATTGGAATTCTTTGAGGATATAATTGGTAGAGTTGACCAAGGAGAACCAGTGGATGTGGTTTATTTAGATTTTTCGACAAGCTCTCACGTAACAGACTATGTAAAGTTAAAGTACATGGGATTGCAGGTAATGTTTTGAGATGGATAGAAAGCTGGTTAGCAGATAGGAAGCAAAGAGTTGGCATAAATGGGTCTTTTTCTGATTGGCAGTCAGTGACTAGTGGTATTCTGCAGGGATCTGAGCTAGGACCCCAACTGTTCAAATTATATATTCATGATTTGGAAGGGGGAACTGAATGTATTATTTCCAAATTTGCAGATGATACAAAGTTGGGTGGGAGGGTGAGCTGTGAGGAGGATGCAGAGATGCCTCAATGTGATTTGGACTGGCAGAGTGTGTGGGCATCTGCATGGCAGATGCAGTGTAATGTGGATAACTGAAGTTATACAATTTGGTAGCAATAATAGGAAGACAGTTATTACTTGAATGAGTGTAAATTGAGAGAGATGGATACTCAACGAGACTTTGGAATACTCGTGCATCAGTCACTGAAACTAAGTGCGTAGATACAGCAGGCAGTAAAGAAGGCAAATGGTATGTTGGCCTTCATAGTGAGAGGATTTGAGTATAGGGTTTGCAATTGTACAGGGCATTGGTGAGGCCACTCCTGGAGTATTGTGTGCAGTTTTGGTGTCCTTATCTGAGGAAGGATGTCCTTGCTATAGAGGGAGGACAGCAAAAGCTTACCAGGCAGATTCCTGGGATGGCAGGTCTGCCAAAAGAGGAGAGACTAAATTGGTTAGGATTATATTCACTGGGACTTTAGAAGAATGAGAGGGGATCTCATAGAAACTTATAAAATTCTAACAGTGTTAGACAGAGTAGATTCAGAAAGAATGTTCCCAATGGTGGGGGAGTCCAGAAATAGGGGTCATAGTTTGAGAATAGTTTAGAACTAAGGTGAGGGGAAATTTCTTCACCCTGAGGGGTTAGTGAACGTGTGGAATTCACTACCACAGAATGTAGTTGAGGCCAAAATGTTGTCTGTTTTCAAGAAGAATATGGGGGGAAAAGGAGATCAGGATATTGAATTCAATGATCAGCCATGATCATAATGAATGGCGGAGCAGGCCCGAATGGCTGAACAGCCTACTCCTGCTTCTATTTCCTATGTATATTTCAGTGTCATTCCCGTGACCAGCCATTTATGTTCTTTTTCTATTTCATTAACTGAATTTTCCAGCTGTTTTAGTTGGATTTGAACTCGTAGCCGGATTATTGTGAATGAGACAGGAAGGTTTTTCTCTTATTCATTCATGGGACATGGGTGTCACTGACTGACCAGCATTTATTGCCCATCCCTAGTTGCCCTTTGAAGCCAGTTGAGAATCAACCACATTGTGTGGTTCTGGAGTCACATGTAGACCAGACCAGGTGAGGACGGCAGATTTCCTTCCCTTTCCGACAATGGTTTCATGATCATCTGTAGATTCTTAATTCCAGATTTTAAAAAATGAATTCAATTCATCTGCCGTGGCGGGATTCGAACCCGGGTCCCCAGAACATTAGCTGCGTTTCTGGAATGATAGTCTAGTGATAATACCACTAGGCCATTGCCTCTCCTGAAGGGCGGCACGGTAGCACAGTGGTTAGCACTGCTGCTTCACAGCTCCAGGGACCTGGGTTCGATTTCTGGCTTGGGTCACTGTCTGTGTGGAGTTTGCACATTCTCCTCGTGTCTGCGTGGGTTTCTTCCGGGTGCTCCGGTTTCCTCCCACAGTCCAAAGATGTGTGGGTTAGGTTGATCGGCCATGCTAAAATTTCCCTTTAGTGTCCTGAGATGCATAGGTTAGGGGGATTAGCGGGTAAATGTGTAGGGATATGGGGGTAGGGCCTGGCTGGGATTGTGGTCGGTGCAGACTCGATGGGTCAGATGGCCTCTTTCTGCACTGTAGGGTTTCTATGATTTCTATGAAGTAGGGAAGCTTTCCGGTTCAGCATACCAGTCCCTTTTAGAAGAGACCCCACCTGTCACGTTTTTCTTCTGGGAAGTCTGGGCAGATGGAGTCAAGCCCATCATCTCTGGAGGAGCCATGGATTCAGGTGATGCTGAGGTGGGTTAGTTAGTAGGCCCATCTTGAACAACCTACACCAGGTACCTCAAAGCACCTGAGAAGTACCATCAGCAATGTCTTCACAAAATGCTCCAATTCCGATGGCAAACAAGGCTGTCCAACTGCAATGTCCTCTTCTAAGGCGCTGCGTCCAGCATCGGGGCACTAATCATTAAAAATCACTCCGCTAGGTGGGACATATCGCCCAAAATCGGGACTCCCAAAGTAATTGCTTTACTTGGAACTTGGTCATGGCAGGAGGCTCCCAGGCAAACAATGGAAACTCTTTAAGGATGTCTTCAAAGTATTCCTAAAGAGATCCAAGTATATTTACCAACTCATAGAAAGATCCTCATTTGTAAATGACCAAAATGGAGAAGGTTCATTCAGGAAGGTACCGAACACAGCATGAGACTTTGTCGGGAGCATGCAGAGGCAAAGTTGAGGCATCGGAGGGTGTTTGGGATTGAAATGCAATCATGTAAAGGTCCTACCTGAATTGCCATAGTCATGTGACCTCTGCTATGAGGCATAGGCCGGAGGCATCCGTATTCCATGCACATGTGAGATTGTAGAATGCCTGAAAGCTTGCAGTAAATTGTTACAGCATTCTAGACATTGTGATAAGAGACAGTGGCCCTCAGTTCACGAGTGAAGAATTCAGCTGCTTCACAAAAGATTGGGAAATTCAATGCTATACATCTCTGCACTATCCCCAGTCAAATGGAAAGGTTGGGGCGGTGATGAAAATTGCCTAAGGAAATTGAGCCAATCAAGCACAGATGTATACAAGGCAATCCTCAATTGGAGAAACACACTGATGGAAGGCATGGAAAGTAGTGCAGTCCAAACAGATGTGAGTGAAAAAAATCAAGGTGAACCGGCAGGACACCAAATTTCATTTTACAAAACTCTCAAACCATTAACAGAGCTGAGCATTGGAGAGCAAGTCAGCGTACAAACTTCCAATGCTCTCAACAGGAATTAGCCCACATTGAAACTTGGCAAATGCATAAAGCAGTGGTGGCCTTGATCAGACACGGTGGGTGTGAATGACCAGATATACCACTGCAACCGCAGGCATATACACAGTGGCATGGTGGCACAGTGGTTAGCACTGCTGTCTCGCAGCGCCAGGGACCTGGGTTCAATTCCCGGCTTGGGTCACTGTCTGTGCGGAGTTTGCACATTCTCCCCGTGTCTGCGTGGGTTTCCTCGGGCGCTCCTGTTCCCTCCCACAGTCCAAAGGTGTGTGGGTTAGGTTGATTGGCCGTGCTAAATTGCCCCTTAGTGATAGTGGGACTAGCTAGGGTAAATGCATGGGGTTATGCGGATAGGGCCTGGGTGGATTGTGGTCGGTGTAGACTCGAAGGGCCAAATGGCCTCCTTCTGCACTGTAGGATTTATGATAAATCTATGAAGCTGTGCCTTCACTGCCGGCATCCGGTTAGGAAGAATGGATCTCACCAGCTGCCCAGAGTACAGAACAACCATCACTCCCAGAAGTCCACTGGTTCTCAGCAACAGAACTGGAGCAACAACAACAAAGTGTCACAGGAACAAAGAAGGGACATCACCCAAACAAACAGCCAATGACAACATGCACAGGTGCCATTAAGAGACCTGCATGATTTGACAACTATGTATGCAATGCATGCGAAGAGACTGACAAGAATAATGAACAGTTCATTAAAGCATGAAAGGAGTGGGTGCATAGTGGGTAACTTGGGTAACTCACAGTTATACATGATAGTGTATGCAAATTTGTCTTTTGTTCATGATGAAAAGGGGGGTGTTTGAGATCAAAAAACAACCATGTGTTAAAGGTCCTGCCTGGCTTGCTGTAGTCTTGTGACTTCTGCCATGGGGAACACGCTGGGGTCAGCCATGTTACATGCTGTTTTAACAAAGATATTGGGCGGGATTTTCCAGCTCGACCCAAGACCAGAAAATCTCACCCGAGGCATGTTCCTGCCCTGCCCACTATGATTCCTGTGGTGGGCGGGATGGGAAAATTCCCCCCAGTGTTTTAGAAGCAATGTGATCTTTCGGCTCACAACAGAGGGAGCACACCTACCTCCAAACAACCTATATATCCAACCAATCAAACACAGCCTGCTGTGTATGTGATCGAGTCTACAGGTCATGCATTGGACATCTTGAACCCATCGAGCTGGTGTGGGAGTAAGGCATCATGAACACTGAGAGATTGCCTAAGAAGAAGCAACTTTTAAAATTCAGTCAATGGACCTCATTTTACCATTTTGAGTCTAAGTGCCGAATCTGGGCGTCAAATAGATCCGCGCCTGGAATCATCTTTCCAGTGTGCCCATATGCATTTTGCCGGCTCCGGTCCGATCCGCGCTGTGGGTGGGGCTTAGCGCTGGCGGACCGATCGGAGCTCTGAACGGCGCATGCGCAGTTTGAAAAAGATCTGACAGAGCGCGCCCGGGCGGGAAAGAAAAAAAAAGCAGAAAGCGGAGAGAGCGGCTCTCTGACGGTCATCCTCTGGTCGGGGGGGGGTGGTGGTGGGAGGAGGAGGGGGGAGCGGGACCCAAATCATCCTCTGGTCGGGGGGGTGGTGGGAGGAGGAGGGGGGAGCGGGACCCAAATCATCCTCTGGTCGGTGGGGGGGGGGGGCGGGGGGTCCGCTGCCAGTCTGCGGCTGATCGGTGGGGAGGGAGGGGGCAGGGGGGTCCACCGCCACTCTGCGGGCGATCCCTCCTCCCCACCGGAGGAACGAATCCCTCCTCCCGGAGTGGACGTGCAGCCATGCCATCCCACAAAACCTTCAGGATGAAGCGATTCCTCGCTAAGAAGATGAAGCAGAACCGGCCGATTCCACAGTGGATCCGCATGAAAACCGGCTACAAGATCAGAACAAGTCCCAAGAGGAGACACTGACCAGGCTGGGCCTGTAAAGGGATACACCATCACTGGTACACTACCAGCCACAGATTACTCTTCCCTGCAGGGGCAAGAGAGCGGGAGGGATTCGTTCCTCCGGTCGGGAGGAGGGATCGGCCGCAGACTGGCAGCGGACCCCCCCCCCCCGACCAGAGGATGATCTGGGTCCTACCCGCCCCCCGTCCCCTCCCCCCCGCCGCCAGAGGATGGCCTGGGTCAGAGAGCCGTTGCAGGCTCCGACCCTGCTTTTCGGAAGCTGCAAGAACGACTTCAGACTTTTATTTTGCAGGTCGGTTACAGCGCGGTCGGGGATCGGGCCAGAAGACGGTAAAATGGGATTTGGCGGTAGAGTTGGACGCGTGGTTCATTAAGTCGATTTAAATGCATGCAAATGCATTTAAATCGTTGGGCCGCTCCATTTGTGCCGGGGTTCTCGGCCTTTTGGCTAGGATCAAGTGTGGTGTGTTCGGCAGCCCATGGTCGGCCGCACTTGGTTGAGGTCATTGGGTTACACTGAAGCTTCATATGTTTCATATGAAGCAATTTTTAAAAGCGGCATCTCGGCCTTTTGGCTAAGATGCAAATGAGCTCAAGTCTTGGAGGAGGAACCTCCCCCTTCTCCAATCAGCTTGGCTCATGTAGATCGGGCCCAGGACAGGGTGGTTTGGTCGCTCGCCCTGTCTTGTCAGCCTGGATCTGAAATGTCTCAACTTGTTGAGACTCTGAATTGGATTTGATTTGATTGAATTGGAAAAGTATTAAAAAAAAAAAATTTGTGCACGGGCCGGACCCGCACCCGAATCGGGTGTCGGTAAAGCCGCGATCTGCTCGGAATCAGGTGCAGATCACGGTATAGGCCCGAAGCCCAACTTTACCGTGATTTCGCACCTGTTTTGGTAAAATTGGGCCCTAGATGTGAATCATATCGAGTAGTTTCCTGTTGAGTATTGGTCTTTTTGTTTAATGGGAATGATTGGATAAAGTTTACTCACCGTGGGGGGGTGGTGGGGTGGGGTCTCATTCTGCGACTTCTCGTCTATTACCAGGGTTTATTAAGGAAGATTAATTTTTTTAATAATCTGAGATTCACAACAGTGAGATTTATTAACTTCCGCGAAAAAAAAAGGAAAAGCTCGAAAGGAAGATGGGGTCAAATATTTCCCCACTCTTTGTCAAGGGAGAATTAAAGGGCTCCAACTTTGTTTCTTTGCCAACATTTCGAACCCTACGCGAACCGGCTTCGCTTTCCGAGTTTCCATTCAGCTGAACAAAAATTATCCTGAGTGGGGATCGGCGAAAATGAACTACCAGTGAGTGGGTTCACCGAATGCGATTTCACTGCACAGACGGGCAGGCATCGTCCACTTGCCTCTATTTGCATCAGAATCAATCAAAACTCACAATTCTTCACACGATGACCAGGAGACGTCAAGAGAAGCCAAAAATAAACGGGGGGGGGGGGGGGGGGGGGGTGGGGGGGGGGGGGGGGGTACGGTGGGGGTGGGGGAGAAATTGGCCGTGGACATATGCTCCACCATCTCGTAGCATAATTTTTTAATCAAACCTAATTACTTTTGTTTTAATAACATCCACAATTAAGATTATTGCCTGCATAATTTATGACACAGTGGAACGCAGCGCTGGAAATCAAATGCTGCAAATTAAAAATAACAAGTTTGGGACCATATGATTCAATTAAAATCTCGCAAAACATTGTAGCGCGCATAATAGAGTGCTTGCATGCACAGGCACATGTCAGGCTTGTCACAGTTTAGAGGAATATTGAATCCGGGCTGCCAAGAAAATTTAAATCAGTTCAGTAAAATTTTTTTAAAAAGGCTGAATCACAGGGGCTGCAATGTTTAATGAGTAGATGGTAACCGAGGAAAGTTTCCCGTTCGTGATTAGAAGCTCCCCTTCAACATGAAAATCCACATTCTGATGCCAGATTCCATCAGTGGCATATCTTAAAACAGGCCTGACATTTCTAAATAAAAGGGGGGAAATGCAATTTATATTTTCATTAGGGTCGATGCGGAGGTAATATAGTTTAAGTGTGCAGATAATTGATGATACATGTCTTCTGGATGCTTTCCTTTGCCCTTTTATCTGGTTGTGGAAGATCCCTCAGGCACTAATTCGAAGGAGAGTAGGGCAGATCCCTCCAGTGTCCTGAATAGTATTTATCCCTCAATCAATATCACCACAATAAAACAACACCAGATGATCTAGTCATTATCCCATTGCTGTGCCTTGCACCCTGCCGGGCACTAATTGTTCCTCCCATCCCTGCATGCTCACCAATACTGGAACTGTGACTGCACTTCATCTACTGTAAAGTGCTGGGGGACATCCTGAGGCCTTTGGACGGGTAGTATGTGCCTGCAAGCTCTCTTTCTGGTTAAAGGCTGGCCTTGCTTGCAAGCAACTCCCATATCCAGATCATGGACCATGAAGGATAGAGGGGGGGGGGGAAACGTTTGCAATTTTCATGATCTGCACAGAAAGGGGCTTTCCATAGTGAAAAACCAGCATGGAGCTGCATGGCTGTGTAACTAAACGAAGTAGTGGGGGCCCGGCATTTTCACTGGCCTCTCATATGGATTATACATTTCGAGACATTCAGTGTGTGTGTGGTATGTGTGTGTGCATGTCAATGTATGTGTGTGGGGTGTGTGTCTGTGTGTGAGTGTATTAGTGTGTGTGTCAGTGTGTGTGTTGTGGGTGTGTGTGTGTATGTGTGTGTGAGTGTGTGTGTACATTTGTGTGTGGGTGTGTGGTATGTGTATATGTATGTGTGTGTGGGTGTGTGGGTGTGTATATTTGTGTGTGCGTGCATGTGTGTGTTGTGTGTTGTGTATATTTGTGCGTGTGTGTGCTGTGTGTATGTGTGTGTGTGTATATGCAGTGTGCATGCATGTGTATGTGTGTGTGTATATTTGTGCATGTGTGTGTTATTTGTGTGTGTGCCTGTGTGTGCGTTGTGTATGTGTATATTTGTGTGTGTGTGTGTTGTGTGTATGTGTATATTTGTGTGTGTGTTTGTGTAAGTGTATATTTGTGTGTGCGTGCGTGCGTGTGTGTGTGTATATTTATGTGTGTGTGTGTGTGTGTGGGTGGGGGGTGTTGTGGGAGGGGGTACACGATGAGGAAAGCGACTAGTCATGAAACATCTGCAATGGCAAACGTTAAATATTTCTGAAGCAGCTAAAGAGCCCTGCAATCAGAGTCATCGACAAACAGATTTCTGTTAATCCAGCTGCAGAGTGTAATGGTTCATTTGACAAAGGGCTTTTTTTTAAAAGAAAAGGCCCAGTTTTGCAGTGATGCCCTGCCTGTTTTTATCAATGGCAGTGTGGGGAAATGGCAGGACTAACATGGAATGGAGGATACGAGTGTGGAAAAACATCATGAAAATATAGCAGGAGATGAGAACAATGATGTGGATGATATTTTAAAAAACTATTCATCCTGGGGATCTGAGCACAACTGGCGAGGCTAACATTCAGTGCCCATCTCCAGTATGTTCATGAGAAAGTGGTTGTGAGCTGCCTTCTTACAAACATAGGTACAGACAAATTAGGAGCAGGAGTAGGGCATTTGGCCCCTCGAGCCTGCTCCACCATTCAATAAGATCATGGCTATTCTAATTGTAACCTCAACTCCACATTCCAACCTACTCCCTATAACCTTTCACCCCCTTGTTTATCAAGAATCTATCCACCTCAGCCTTAAAAATATTCAAAGACTCTGCCTCCATTGCCTTCTGAGGAAGAGAGTCCCAAAGACTCATGATCCTCTGAGAAAAAACATCTCCTCATCTCTGTTTTAAATGGGTGACCCCTTATTTTTAAACAGTGAACACCTTGTTCTAGATTTTTCCGCAAGAGGAAACATAATTTCCAAATCCATTCTGTCAATACCCCTCCCTCTTCCAACCTTCAGCAGATACAAGCCTAACCAGTCCAACCTTTCCTCATAAGACATCCCACCCATTCAAGGTGTTAGTCATGTAAACCTTCCCTCAACTACTTCCAATTCATTTAGATCCTTCCTTAAGTAAGAAGACCAATACTGTGCACGGTACTCCAGGTGTAGCTTCAATGCTCTGTATAACTGATCTTCCTACTTTTATATTCAGTATCCCTCACAATGAACGGTAACATCCCATTAATTTTCCTAATTACTTGCTGTACCTGCATACCAGCCTCTTACAAATCCTGCACTAGGACACCTAGATACTAGTTCAGGTAGGGAAGGTGCTCCCACATTTGATCTGATTTATTATTGTCACATGTATTGGGATGCAGAGAAAAATATTGTTTCTTGCGCACTATACAGGCAAACGTCCTGTTCGTAGAGTACAGAGGAGACAAGGGAAGGAGAAGGTGCAGAATATAATGATACAGTCATTGCTAGGGTGACTGAAAGATCAACTGAATACCAGGTAAGTCCATTCAAAAGTCTGATGCCAGCAGAGAAGAAGCTGTTCTTGAGTTGGTTCGTGTGTGCTCTCAGACTTTTGTATCTTTTTCCAGACAGAGGAAGGTGGAAGAGAGTATGTCCAGGGTGCGTGGAGTCCTTGATTATGCTGGTTGCTTTTCCAAGGCAGCGGGAAGTGTAGACAGAGTCAATGGATGGGAGGCTGATTTGCGTGATGGACTGGGCTACGTTTGATTTGATTTACTATTGTCACATGTATTGGTATACTGTGAAAAGTATTGTTTCTTGCTCGCTATACAGACAAAGCATACTGTTCATAGAAAAGGAAAGGAAAGAGTGCAGAATGTAGTGTTACAGTCATAGCTAGGGTGTCGAGAAAGATCAACTTAGTGCGAGGTAGGTCCATTCAAAAGTCTGATGGCAGCAGGGAAGAAACGGTTCTTGAATTGGTTTGCACATGACCTCAGACTTTTGTATCTTTTTCCCAATGAAAGAAGGTGGAAGAGAGAATGTCCGGGGTGCATGAGGTCCTTAATTATGCTGGATGCTTTGCTGAGGCAGTGGGAAATGTAGACAGAGTCAATGGATGGGAGGCTGGTTTGCATGATTGACTGGGCTACATTCACAACCCTTTGTAGTTTCTTGTGGGCTTGGGCAGAGCAGGAGCCATACCAAGCTGTGATACAACCAGAAAGGGTGTTTTCCATTGTGCATCTGTAAGAATTGGTGAGAGTTGTAACAGATGTGCCGAATTTCCTTAGTCTCCTGAGAAAGTAGAGGCATTGGTGGGCTTTCTTAACTATACTATACTAGCATGTGGTTAGGTAAGGAGTTCCAGGAGTTCGAACCAGCAACCATGAAGAAACAGGAAATGTATGTGCAATGCAGGGAGGTGTGTGACTTGGAGTGGGACTCAGATGTAACTTTGTTTCCATGTGTCTGCTGCCCTTGTCGCTCTAGGTGGTGAAGGTTGCAGGATTCAAAGGTGCTGTTGAAGATATGGGATCGTCATGCCAGGTAAGTTCAATTCTGGCAGAGTGTCGAAGTGAATGTCAAATTCTAGAGAGCAGAGAAAACTGGAAGAATAGATACCGGCAATATGGGTCACCACTCTCCAATGTCTCCAGAAAATGACTACTGATATTGGGATTGAGCACTTCAAGGTTGTTGAAAGCCCAGTGAATGAGTGGAACTCTCAACAATTTCTGTTGTGAACCTCTTTACCCTACAACTCAAGAACAGCTTCTTCCCTGCTGCTGCCATCATACTTCTGAATGGACCTACCTCGCACTAAGTTGATCTTTCTCTACACTCTTGCTATGACTGTAACACTGTATTCTGCACTCTCTCCTTTCCTTCGCTATGAGCGGTATGTTGTATCTGCAGCAAACAACAAAATATTGGAAGAGACCGTGCTCATCATTTTTCATTGTTCAGTAAATACACAGCCCCACTGGAAGAGACTTTGTTAGCTCAGCACTTGAGTCTGACTGGAAAAAGACACAGGTTGTTGAAGCACTTATCAGGAGGATTTGCAAGAATGCCAAATGGAAAGGGAACGACAAACCATACTTCATGAGAAGAGAGTGGGTTGGTTGACCAATGAGCTTTGATTGGTAGAAGCGTTGCCATGGAGAATGCACCACTTAACTGCCTAATTAACCAGATAACTACCAAGCTTTTTTTAAATCCAAACCTTGGATTGGTCAGACCATCGCCCTGAGGAATGAACCAGAGAATGGCCGTCACCTATTTTGTCTAGTTGAAGAAAGAACAATATGTGTACATGTTCTTTTTGTCTGCACAGTACAAGGCCTGTGTATGAATGTATGTAACTTATAGCATGGGTAAATGAACTACATGCAAGACCAACTGATAATCAAGATTGCTTCAAGTTTCCTGGGAACCTGCTCAAGAAAACTGGTTAAGATCGTGACATGGAGACAACAGTAGCTAGATCAGAAGGAGGGTATGTTTTTCCACCACTTTCACCGCTCCCCACGCCACTGCCTGGATTCCGCCACTTAAAATTGGCACTATTATTTCTTTCCCATTTTAATTTATGTTTGTCTTTAGCTTTCTTTGGAGGGTAAGGAAATTCAGCATGTCCGCAATGTCTCTCACCAACTTTTACAGACGCACCAGAGAAAGCATTCTTTACGGATGTATCACAGCTTGGTATGGCTCCTGCTCTGCCCAAGACCGCAAGAAACTACAAAAGATCGTGAATGTAGCCTAATCCATCACGCAAACCAACCTCCCATTCATTGACTCTGTCTACACTTCCCGCTGCCTCGGCAAAGCAGCCAGCATAATTAAGGACCCCACGCACCCCGAACATTCTCTCTTCCACCGGGAAAAAGATAGAAAAGTCTGAGATTACATACCAACCGACTCAAGAACAGCTTCTTCCCTGTTGCCATTAGACTTTTGAATGGACCAACCTTATATTAATCTTTCTCTGCACCCTAGCTGTGACTATAACACTATATTCTGCACCCTCTCCTTTCTTTCTCCCCTTTTTGCTCTATGAATGGTATGCTTTGTCCGTATAGCGTGCAAGAAACAATACTTTTCACTGTATCCCAATATAGGGGTGACAATAAATAAATCAAATCAAATGGCTCCAACTGTGTCCAAGGACCACAAGGAACTACAAAAGATCGTTAATGTAGCCCAGTCCATCACGCAAACCAGCCTCCCATCCATTGACTCTGTCTACACTTCCCGCTGCCTCGGAAAAGCAGCCAGCATAATTAAGGACCCCACACACCCTGGACATTCTCTCTTCCACCTTCTTCCGGCGGGAAAAAGATACAAAAGTCTGAGGTCACGTACCAATCGACTTAAGAACAGCTTCTTCCCTGCTGCTTTTGAATGGACCGACCTCGCATGAAGTTGATCTTTCTCTACCCCCTAGCTATGACTGTAACACTGCATTCTGCACTCTCTCCTTTCCTTCTCTATGAGCGGTATGTTGTATCTGTATAGCGCGCAAGAAACAATACTTTTCAGTGTAGACCTATATATGTGACAATAATAAATCAAATCAACTCAAATCAAAGTCTGATTTATTCCTCCTTTTCGCAGCTTCTAGTCTGCTGAGTTACGCGGCAACTTGCAGCAGCATTCTCTGGATGAATGAAATTCCTCAACCACTGGAAACTGAAAGATGGAGTGGATTATAAGAGGATTCATTCGAAGGAGGTCTGCTGGTACTAGAGGCAATTGGCACAATCCCCCCATCACTCCCCCGCTCCCACTGTAATGCATATGGTCCATAAACCCTACCAGAGCTTCTGCCCTTCCTTTCCAACCCCTGGCGAGGTCTGACAAACATTTAAAACTGATTTCGAAGCCAGATAAAGGCTGAAACAAATAGTTGCCACCATATGCAACCACTTACCTTAAAGTGTGCACTTCCCTTTAATTTGGAACCGTTAGCTAGATTTTCCTCTTGCCCTCTCCATTAGGCCTGTTCCTCTGAAAGGACAAAGTTAAAATGATAAATAATTATGAATAATTAAATTTAAATGACTCACCAAAGACACCATTTTATATACAAGGACTTTTTGTTTTCTTTACTCCTTCTCTCCATTCCAAGAGATATATCAAAGTAATGTCCTTTATTGTCACAAGTAATAAGGGGGCATTCCATCTCGCGGACTAATGTCCCTTTAAAATATCACCTGCAACATGAACTTTAAATGTAGTGAAGCAGATTGTTGGGAGCAGCCCACTTTACTACTGTACCCCAATCTTAAAGCACAGTTTCCTCGCTTGGATGATTAGCAAGAGGTTGGCCATGTTCATAGTGGGGGTTCCCTCTGTGCGCCTGGGCTCGTGAATGTGCTAATTCACTGTGTTACTGGTGAGATGTTGAATCGAGGCCATGTCTGTTCTTTCAGGTGGACATCAAAAATCCCATGTTATTATTTGGGAAAAGAACAAGGTCCCTGATCCCATGAGCGACAGGGTGGCACAGTGGTTAGCACTGCTGCTTCACAATGCCAGGGACCCGGGTTCGATTCCGGTCTTGGGTGACTGTCTGTCTGGAGTTTGCACATTCTCCCCGTGTCTGCATGGGTATCCTCCGGGTGCTCCGGTTTCCTCCCACAGTCCAAAGATGTGCGGGTTGGGTGGATTGGCCATGCTAAGTTGCCCCTTAGTGTTCCAAGATGTCTCGGTTAGATGGAATAGCCATGGGTATGGGGTGAGGGAGAGGGCCTGGGTAAGAAGGAGAGGATCTGGGGACCACCCACCCTTTGGCACCTTCACATGATGTGGAGATGCTGGCATTGGACTGGGGTGGGCATCGTTAAAGTCCAACAGGTTTATGGTCCTTGAGCATTCTGAAAGCTCATGATTCCAAATACACCTGTTGGACTTTACCCTGGTGTTGTGAGACGTCTGACTGGGGCCTTCTCATGGTCAGAGTTCTGACGAAGGATCATCCAAACTTGAAACTTTGGCTCTGTTCTCTCTCCTCGGATGCTGTCAGACCCACTGTGATTTTCCAGCACTTTCTGGTTTTGTTTCAGATGCCAGCATCCACAGTATTTTGCTGTTATTATATTGCCTGGATAAGATACTCTGTCAGAGAGTCAGTCCAAACTCCATGGGCTGAATGGCCTCCGTCTGCAATGTCGGGATTCCATGATGTCCTGGCCAACATGTATTCTTCAACCAGCACATACTATCTGGCCATGATCACATTGCTGTTTGTGGGAGCTTGCGGTACACTGCATTTCCCACATTACAACAGTGACTGCAATCAAAAGTACTTCATTTACTGTTAAAGCACTTTGGGATGGTGCTGTATAAAAGCAACTTTTTATTTCTTCCTTTGTCCTTTCTAATGCTTGAAAATGTTGGAAAATCTCAGCGGGTCTGACAGTATCTGGGGAGAGAGAACAGAGCCAACGTTTCAAGTTTGGATGACCTTTCGTCAGAGCTCTGGCCATGTGAGGTGGTCCCCAGGCCCTCTCCTTCTTACCTGGGCCCTCTTCCTCATCCTATATGCATGGCTAATTCCCTTAACCTACATTTCTTGGAATTCTAAGGGGCAATTTAACTTGGCCAATCCACCTAACCTGCACATCATGGGGGCGGCACAGTGGCACAGTGGTTAGCACTGCTGCCTCACAGCGCCCAGGGACCCAGGTTCGATTACTAGCTCGGGTCACTGTCTGTGTGGAGTCTGCACGTTCTCGCCATGCCTGCGTGGGTTTCCTCCACATGCTCCGGTTTCCTCCCACATTCTGAAAGACATGTTGGTTAGGTGCATTGACCCGAACAGGCACCGGACTGTGGCGACTAGGGGAATTTCACAGTAACCTCATTGCAGTGTTAATGTAAGCCTTACTTGTGACTAATAAATAAACTTTACTTTACTTTACATCTTTGGACTGTGGGAGGAAACCGGAGCACCCGGAGGGAACCAATGCAGACATGGGCAGAACATGCAAACACCACACAGACGGTCACCCGAGGGCAAAATCAAACCTGGATGCCTGGCGCTGTGAGTACTGCTGAGGGAAATTGTATCATTGGCACTCTAATTATGGCTCAAGCGTGGACTTTCCCAATCCCACCGGGAGGGAAGGTGAGCATGGTTAACTTGGCATGAGGCAAAAAAATCTGTTTCCCGGCAGTGGGATAAACTATGGGAATTTTGTTCTCCCGACTTTCAAGGTGGGTGAAAAGTGGGTCGGGTTTCCTGACAATGTCAGGAATCCAATTTGTATGCATTAGCATCTCATGCATGCTTATTAAAAGGCTCCCTCGCCAGGATTAAGGTTGCCCTCCAAATTCCCCACCGGCAAGAATGTTCAGTATTACAGCTGTGTATAAATGGTGTGCGGCTGGCCAACCTCACACCTCCCACCGCCTGGAGATCCATAGGTGTTGCTTCCTCCATGGGGAACTCACATAACTTCACTCAGAGTGAGTGCCGGTAGCAAACGCTATTCCAAGACTGGACGAGGGAGGCAGGCAAAGCCTCGTAGGAGGGGTTAGGGTGATAGGGTGCAGCAAAGGCTGGACTGGGGAGGCAGACTTACAAGGGAAGGTTAGATACATTGTCTGAGAAAGGGGGACAAGGGGGTGTGTTCGAGGGCTGGGTTGGTAATGTCAAGGGCGGGTTCCTTGGGAGAGAACTCAGTGATTGGAGGGAATAGTCACAGTTAGTAGGAGGTGTGCTAGGCCCACACCGAGAGTCTGCTGGGGGAAGGTCTCATTGGGTGGGTCATGCAGGGCCACAAGGCAGATGGCACAAAGAACAGGAGGGGGCACTGTCTGTCAGGATGGGCATAGGGACAGTAATGGGTGGTGGCTCTGAGGGTGAGAAGGGCACATGGAGGTGGGTCGTGATAGGGTAACGGGGGGAGGTTCAAGGGTGACAGAGGGGAGAGGAATGGTGATATCGGGAGGGTCGATGGTGATGGGGGGCGGGGTGGTGGTGGGGGAGGTGACAATGGAAAGGTAGAAGGTGGTGGGGTAAGTTTGAAAGGTGGCAGGCACCATTCTTCCAAGCTGACATTGAGCACACAGTGAGTGAGTCAGTGAGGTTCCTCGAGGTGGGGGAGGAAGGAACATAGAATCCCTACAGTCCAGAAGGAGGGTATCCCTACCGACCCACCCAGGCCCTAATCCTGTAACCCCACACATTGACCCTACTGATCCCTCTGACAATAGGGTCAATTTAGCATGGCCAGTCCAGCTAATCTGCACATCTTTGGGCTGTGGGAGGAGCAAAGTAAGAGTTTTAACAACAGCAGGTTAAAGCCCAACAGGTTTATTTGGTAGCAAATGCCATTAGCTTTCGGAGCGCTGCTCCTTCGTCAGATGGAGTGGATATCTGCTCTCAAACAGGGCATACAGAGACACAAAATCAAGTTACTGAATACGGATTAGAATGCGAATCTTTACAGCTGATCAGGTCTTAACGATACAGACAATGTGAGTGGAGGGAGCACTAGGCACAGGTTAAAGAAATGTGTATTGTCTCCAGACAGGATAGCCAGTGAGATTCTGCAAGTCCAGGAGGCAAGTTGTGGGGGTTACCGATAGTGTGACATGAACCCAAGATCCCGGTTTAGGCTGTCCTCAATGTGTGCGGAACTTGGCTATCAGTTTCTGCTCAGCGACTCTGCGCTGTCGTGTGTCGTGAAGGCCGCCTTGGTGAATACTTACCCGAAGATCAGAGGCTGAATGCCCGTGACCGCTGAAGTGCTCCCCCACAGGAAGAGAACAGTCTTGCCTGGTGATTGTCGAGCGGTGTTCATTCATCCGTTGTCGTAGCGTCTGCATGGTTTCCCCAATGTACCATGCCTCGGGACATCCTTTCCTGCAGCGTATCAGGTAGACAACATTGGCCGAGTTGCAAGAGTAGGTACCATGTACCTGGTACATGGCGCTCGACTCATCGATCGACAGTTCTGACGCGCCACATTGAAAAACCGCACCGACCTCCTCAGAAGACAAACACGGGACACGGTGGACAGAGTACCCTTCGTCGCCCAGTACTTCCTCGGAGCGGAGAAGCTACGGCATCTCCTCCGGAGCCTTCAACATGTCATTGATGAAGGCGAACATCTCGCCAAGGCCATCCCCACACCCCCACTTCTTGCCTTCAAACAACTGCACAACCTCAAACAGACCATTGTCCGCAGCAAACTACCCAGCCTTCAGGAGAGCAGTGACCACGACACCACACAACCCTGCCACAGCAACCTCTGCAAGATGTGCCGGATCATCGACACGGATGCCATCATCTCACGTGAGAACACCATCTACCAGGTACACGGTATCTACTCTTGCAACTCGGCCAATGTTGTCTACCTGATACGCTGCAGGAAAGGATGTCCCGAGGCATGGTACATTGGGGAAACCATGCAGACGCTACGACAACGGATGAATGAACACCACTTGACAATCACCAGGCAAAACTGTTCTTTTCCTGTGGAGGAGCACTTCAACGGTCACGGGCATTCAGCCTCTGATCTCCGGGTAAGCGTTCTCCAAGGCGACCTTCATGACACACCACAGCGCAGAGTCGCTGAGCAGAAACTGATAGCCAAATTCCGCACACATGAAGATGGCCTAAACCGGGATCTTGGGTTCATGTCACACTATCGGTAACTCCCACAGCTTGCCTCCTGGACTTGCAGAATCTCACTGGCTGTCCCGTCTGGGGACAATACACATTTCTTTAACCTGCGCCTAATGCTCCCTCCACTCACATTGTCTGTATCTTTAAGACCTGGTTGGCTGTAAAGATTCGCATTCTAATCAGTATTTAGCAACTTGATTTTGTGTCTCTGTATGCCCTGTTTGAGAGCAGATATCCACTCCATCTGACGAAGGAGCAGCGCTCCGAAAGCTAATGGCATTTGCTACCAGATAAACCTGTTGGACTTTAACCTGGTGTAGTTAAAACTCTTACTGTGTTTACCCCAGTCCAACGCCGGCATCTCCACATCATGACTGTGGGAGGAAAACGGAGCACCGGAGGAAACCCACACAGAGACAGGGAGAACGTGCAAACTCCACACAGACAGTGACCCAAGGCCAGAATCGAACCCGGATCCCTGGCGCTGTGAGGCAGCAGTGATAATCACTGTGCCACCGTGCTGCCCTGCGATATATTTCCTAATGAGGATGGTGAGTGACTTGGAGGGGAACTTCTGCACATTGGAACTTCAGAACTAGTGGATTAGATTAAGAGAGTGTTTCGTGAGTCTTTATTCAATGACTATACAGTTTAATGCAGTACAACATATGCTGCTGTGACATTAAAAATACTTATTATTTTGGCGGTACTGTTCCGTGGTCCAAATCATTTCGGACTTTGATAGTATGCACTTACTGCTTTTTAAAAAATGTTGCCTGATTACTTTACTTGGCTCTCCTGTGTTACTGTTTCCCTTGCCTCGTTTTATTATCCTGACACAGCTTGATCATAATCTAATCCATGATGTAATAAAAAGAAATCCCTTTGATTATTGAAGAAAAGTAGCCAAGGATAAATTACACAAAAAAAAAGCCTAGGGCTCCCTTGTTGTTTTGGGATGACTTGTACTTCGGTTCCGCGGAACTCTGAATCACCCTGATTATCCCGTCGCCCCCAAGTTATCGCACGACCCAGTGCGTCAGCCCACGCTGGAAATAAAAGATCAGGTGCAAACGCGAGGCCTTTGGACCAAATGAACGGAAGATTTGCAGAGCTCAGGGATTTGGTGAATTAGCACACTTTGGCTGTAGATCAGTACTGTGGTGATAAACTATTCAGACAGTTGCCTCAAACGTTTGGATTTTCCCTGATACCCCAGGATGCTAACTGATTATTCCCAGCGCTACTCAATGTGATCTTAGATTTTTGTACTGAGCACAGACTGTGTGCAATGAAAAGTGTGACTTCATCCCCTTCTGCAGCAGCTTTGCAAATTGCCAGAAACTACTTTTTTTATTGTATTGTTGGTCAATTGTTGGCCTACATTTGGCTGCTCATGCACTATCATCTCCATTTGTCAATCGCTTTTAGTCCTTTTTAATCTCTGCCTACATTTTCCACTGCCTCGGAAAATCAGCCAGCATAATAAAAGATTCCACGCACCCCAGACATACTCTCTTGCACCTTTTTCCATCAGGAAAAAGATACAAAAGTCTGAGGTCACGCACCAACCACCTCAAGAACAGCTTCTTCCCTGCTGCCATCAGACTTTTGAATGGACTTACATTATCTTGAGCTGGCATTTCTCTACACCCTATCTGTGATTGTAACACTATATTCTGCACCTTTTCCTTTTGTACTCAATGAACAGTATGTTTGTCTGTATAACGTGCAAGAAACAATACTTTTCACTGCATACCAATACATGTGACAATAATAAATCAAATCAAATCAGATCACATCAAATTGAATCAAATCAAATCAAACCAAATCAAATCAAACCAAATCAAATCAAATCAAACCAAATCAAATCAAACCAAATCAAATCAAATCAAATCAAATCAAATCAAATCAGAAATCCTTTTTATTCTTTGAGAAGGTTCTGGGCAGGAATCTCCGGGCGTTCACACCTGTAGGATTCTCTGGTCCCTCTGCGGTGAAAGGAGATTTGGCTGAGTGCCAAATTCCCCACCCCACTGGCAGCAGTGGGGCGTGAAAGGCCAGAGAATTCCAGCCGAGGTCTTCTGGTTCCCATAAGTTTGAAATAATTATTGTTCTGGACTTAAATTGCTGGCATCTCATCGAGCAGTTTTCCTGGCGTCCGCCATTCTGAGGAAACTGCAGCCTGATCTCAGCATTCCTCGCTCTCTCTAGGGCTTCATTTCATGATCTTTTCCATTGGCTCCATGGATCTATGCCGACTGCTCCTCCACATCCTCAGGACATCCCATCTGGTTTCTGCTGGAACACATCCTGGCTCACTTTGATGCCCAAAGGTAGGAACAAAAGGCAAAGGGGGTGCTCATGGTGCCTGAGAGGAATATATGGGGCCTTGGACAGTAAGGAGAGAGGAGATAGTGGCATAATGGTAATTGTAATGTTACTGGTTACTAGTAATCCAAAGGCCCAGGCTAAGGGATACGGGTTCAATTCCCACCTCTGCAGATGGTGGTATTTAAATTCAATTAATAATTCTGGAATTAAAATCTAGTCTTTATTATCGTGACCACAAAACAAAAGCATTGTCAATCTCCTTCAAATCTCATCTGGTTCACTAATGTCCTTGAGAGAAGGAAATCTGCTGTCCTTACCTGGTCTGGCCTACGTGTGACTTCAGAGCCACAGCAATGTGGCTCATCTCCGGCCTAAATTCATGATTCTTCATTTCAACAATTTCCAACTCCTTGACCCGAATCACCTTCTCGTCAGAGTCATAGAAATCTTACAGTGCAGAAGGAGACCATTTTGTCCATCAAGCCTGCACCGACAACAATCCCACCCAGGCCCTATCCCCGTAACTCCATACACCTACCTTGCTAATCCCCCGATACTAAGGAGCAATTTAGCATGGCCAATCCACCTAACACTCACATCTTTGGACTGTGGGAGGAAACCAGAGCACCTGGAGGAAACCCACGCAGACACGGGGAGAATGTGCGGACTCCACACAGCCAGTCACCCAAGGCCGGAATTGAACCCAGGTTCCTGGCGCTGTGAGGCAGCAGTGCTAACCACTGCGCCACCGTGCTGCCCCTAACCTATGGGATGGCTATGTGTACCTGCATGGGCCCGAGTGTTGGGCCCTTATTATAGGCCCACTGATTCCTACATCTATCTTCCTCAGACCCTGGCCAGAATTTTACTGTCCCTCCATCTGATTGTGAGGTCTGTGGAACATTTCTTGTTCCAGTTGGACTCAGGCCCTCTTTCAGAACTTTTCTTCCAGTACAGGTACCGATGACTGTATCGGTACCGCTTCCTGATCTGGCCCATGACTGGAAAAATTAATCAGTTTTGCTTCCAATTACAAATCTTCTCTCACATTGACATGGTCCATCACAGACGCTTCCCTTCTCTACACTTCCCCAACTTCTGTCTCCATTTCTAGCTGTGAATATTTATTAGGTAACGGTGAAGTTTCATAGTCCCAGATGACCATAGGCACCGACTTATGGTGAACCCACACTGTTGGCTGACCAGCTGTCCAACCAACTGAGCTAAAGCAACCCCGGGGGGAGGGGGTCAGCTCTGTTACCTGGATGGCTGGTTAATGATTCAGAATGATACCAACAGCATGGGTTCAGTTCCCATACCGGCTGAGGTTATTCATGTAGGCCCCACCTTGTCAATCTTGCCCCTTGCCTGAGGTATGGTAATCCTCAGGTTAAATCACCACCAGCCAGCTCTCCCCCTCAAAGGGGAGAGAGGCCTATGGTTATCTGGGATTATGGCGACTTTATTATAGGCCCACTGATTCCGACATCTACCGTGACCACACTTCCTCACACCTTGACCAGAATTTTACTGTCCCGTCCACTTTGGGAATTGTAGCAGGCGGGACGCAGACCATGCAAAGATCCATTGACCTCAGGCAGGATTTTCCGGCTTTGGGGCAAGCATGGCTCCCTGTAAGGATTCCATTCCATTCTCCCAGTTTCTTTGTCTCTCTATTTGGCTTGATGATGCTATCTTTCACAATGGCACTTCCAACATGTCTTGTCTTTTTCCTCAACTGAGAATCCTCCCTTACCGCAGCCCCCCCTCCCCACCACCCCCCACCTTTCACCTTCCCCACTGCCACTATGGTTGATGGGGCTCTCAACTCTGTCCGACCCATTTCCCATGTTTCTGCCCTCACCCCTTTCCCTCCCTCCCACAACCTCCACAGGATTCCTCCGTCCTTCCCTTCAACCCCCCCAAGCCTCCATATTCAGAGGATCATCCTCTGCTGTTTCTGCCACCACCAGCACGATGCCACCAGCAAGCACCTCTTCCCCTCGCCTCCCATGTCAGCATTCCATAGGAATTGTTCCCTCTTTCATCCATTCCTCTATCATCCTCCAACACTTCATCTTGTTCTGACGGCAATCCTTCCCACGCAAATGCAGGAAAATGCTTCGCCCTCCCCCTCCTCACTCTCCAAGACCCTGGACACCTCCTTCCAGGTGAAGCAATGATCTATGGACTTCCTTCAATTGCGTCTACTGCATTTGCTGCTCCGAATGCAGTTTCCTCCACACTTTGCGGAACCCCTTCTCTTAGTTCGCAAGCAGGACCTTGCTCTCATGCTCACATTTCTGCTGGAGTGCCTCAGTGAAGCTCTACATATGCTGGAGAAACAGCATCTCATCTCATTTTTTTGATTTGATTTATTATTGTCACATGTATTAGTATAGAGTGAAAAGTGTTGTTTCTTGCGTGCTATACAGACAAATCATACCATTCATAGAGAAGAAAAAGAGAGGGTGCAGAATGTAGTGTTACAATCATAGCTAGGGTGTAGAGAAAGATCAACTTCATATAAGGCAGGTCTACTCAAAAGCTTGATGGCATCTGGGAAGAAGCTGTTCTTGAGTCAGTTGGTACGAGATCCCAGACTTTTGTATCTTTTTCCCAATGGAAGAATATGGAAGAGAGAATGTCCGGGGTGCGTGGAGTCCTTGATTATGCTGGCTGCTTTTCTGAGGCAGCGGGAAGTGTCGACAGAGTCAATGGATGGGAGGCTGGTTTGAGTGATGGACTGGGCTACGTGAACAACCCTTTGTAGTTTCTTGAGGTCTTGGTCAGAGCAGGAGCCATATCAAGCTGTGATACAACCAGAAAGAATGCTTTCTATGATGCATTGTAAAAATTGGTGAGAGTCGTGGTGGACATGCCAAATTTCCTTAGCCTCCTGAGAAAGTAAAGGTGTTGGTGGGCTTTCCTAACTATAGCATTGCCGTGCCAACGAGGCACTTCACAGCTTTCTGGACTCAACATTGAGTTCAACAACTTCAGACCATGAACTCTGTCCTTCATTTTGATTCTTGCCCACACCCCCCCCTTCCCCCCCAAGTGACAGTCTGCATCTTGTTCTCATGTTTTTTGCTTTCAGACAGCGCTGACCACTGGGACCAAATAAGAAAGGGAAACAAGGTTCAAATTCGCTCACCTTGGGAAAATAATTTAATTATAATTACTACAGCAATCCTTCATCAGTCCATTTATGGAGTTTCCCAGGCTTGTACTGTGCTGGTTGCAAAGGTTTACATTCCTCAACAAACTAGTACACTGTTTGGTTCAATCTATTGGAAAGAGAGCAGAGTACGCTTTGACTGATGTCCTGTACTACCCTTACCAACTTCATTCAGATGAAGTGCAAGAACTTGCCATTCAATGACCATAAATCTCTCCACATGTTTACACCCGTGAGTTATGAAGTGAGTGCTTTCAAAATGAACTGTGTTCTCCCTCTTATTAGTGGGTTCATACTCAGGACAGACATTTCTGTCTCCCACTGGCCATTTGAGACTGGGAAGGATGGTATTATTGCTGGAGTATTAATCCAGAAACTCAGCTAATGTTCTGGGGACCCGGCTTTGAATCCCGCCATGGCAGATGGTGGAATTTGAATCCAACAAAAGATGTCTGGAATTAAGATTCTACTGATGGTCAAGAAACCATTGTCGGAAAATCTCATCTGGTTCACTAATGTCCTTTAGGGGAGGAAATCTGCCGTCCTTACCTGGTCTGGTCTTATTGGGGCGGCACTATGGCACAGTGGTTAGCACTGCTGCCTCACAGCACCAGGGACCCGGATTCAATTCCGGCCTCGGGTGACTGTCTGTGTGGAGATTGCATGTTCTCCCCGTGTCTGTGTGGGTTTCCTCCGGGAGCTCCAGTTTCCTCGCACACTCCAAAGATGTGTGGGTTAGGCTGAATGGCCATGGAAAATTGCTCCTTGGTGTCAGGGGGACTAGTAGGGTAGATATGTGAGGTTACCGGCTAGGGTATGGGTGGGAATGTGGTCGGTGCAGGCTCAATGGGCTGAATGGCCTCCTCCTGCACTGTAGGGATTCTATGATTCTATGACACACCTCAACTCTGAGCCAGAAGACCGTGATTTCACAGAATCACAGAATACTACAGTGCAGACAAGGTCCTTCGGCCCATCAAGTCTACACTAACGCATGAAAGATCCTGACCTGCCCACCTACTCCCACTTGCCGGGTGGCACGGTAGCACAGTGGTTCGATTACTGGCTTGGGTCACTGTCTGTGTGGAGTTTGCACGTTCTCCCCGTGTCTGTGTGGGTTTCCTCCGGGTGCTCCGGTTTCCTCCCACATTCTGAAAGACTTGCTGGTTAGATGCATTGACCCGAACAGGCATCGGACTGTGGTAACAAGGGGAATTTCACAGTAACTTCATTGCAGTGTTAATGTAAGGCTTACTTGTGACAAATAAATAAGCTTTAAAACATTGGCAGCACTTGGCCTTGAATGTTATGATGTGCCAAGCACTCATCCAGGTATTTTTTAAAGGATGTGAGGCATCCCACCTCCACCACCCTCCCAGGCAGCACATTTCAGACCGTCACCACCCTCTGGGTAAAAAAGCTTTTCCTCAAATACCTCCTTAAATCTCCCACCCCTCACTTTTATTTCATTTTTCCTCCTGGAGGCCTGACCTCACAATCCAGACTGACTCCTGGGCACTGCAGAAGTGCCATACCCTAGGAGTTGCTCTGTTTCCGTACCCTGAATCCCCAGTTGCTGTCGCACATGGGTACAAAAGATCCCACGGCACTATTTTGAAGATGAGTAGGGGAGGTTTCCCTGACCAATATTTACCCCTCATCCAACATCGCTAAAATACATTATCTGGTCACTCTCGCGTTGCTGTTGTGGGAGTTTACTGTGTTAAAATTATCATAGAATCCTTACAGTGCAGAAGGAGGCCATTTGGTCCATCAAGCCTGCACCGACAACAATCCCAACCAGGTCCCATCCCCATAACCCCACATATTTACCCTCCTAATCCCCCCAAGACTAGGGTCGATTTAGCATGGCCAATCAATCTAACCAGCACATCTTTGGACTATGGGAGGAGAGCACCCGGAGGAAACCCACGCAGACACGGGGAGAATGTGCAAACTCCGCACAGACGGTGACCCGAGGCTGGATTGAACCCGGGTCCCTGGCGCTGTGAGGCAGTAGTGCTAAGCACTGTGCCACCGTGCTGCCCACTGATTGATGTGTTTCCTACAATGTGACTAGACTTCCAAAGTAATCGCTTAGTTGTTCAAACCTTGAAAGAAGCTTCTTGTCTTGAACTCATCAGGACAGATGCAAGAAATCAAAATTTCAAAGGGAGCACGGGACTACCCCTCAATCTTATGGGTTCGCAGCTCATTAAGTAGCTGCCAATTGGGTTGCTGTCTGGTCCAGGATGTTCGCTCGCCCTTGAGATCTGCAAATCCCAGTCAAGAGGGCCTACAGCACAGAAGCCTCGGCAGCACCACCCGGCCCATCGACTGTGCCGGCAACTCTCCAGCCCATCCAGCTACAGCTCTGGAAGAGGACAGTGGCAGGGGGCAGAGGGCGTGCAAGGTGAGAGGTGACGGGGAAGGCGATCGGGTTTTTGGGAGATAGGCTGGGGGATGGGGAGAAGGTCCGGAGGTCTCCAGGCCCTAAGGGGAGGGTGCCCCGAGTCAGAAGGGGCTTTCTGATGCCCGGGATCAAACTTCACCCACCCCACTCCCCCGCCGCCCGGAACTGTCATCTACCAGCCACTCAAAAATCTGAGGCTGGATAGCAAAAGGCCCTAAAGCGGCCAATTAAAGGCCTAAAGTGGGGCAAAGGTGGGGTTCGCTCCTGGCTCTACCTACCCCAGTATAAAATCACAACCATTTTGGGGTGGGCAGTAACCTGAACGAATCCTCTCCATGCGATTGTACACACTCATGCACACACACACATGTACGAATGCGCGCACACACACACACACACGCATGGCAGCAGAGTGATTAGCACTGCTGCCTCACAGCATCGGGGGCGATTCTCCCATCACAACCCGCAAATTTTCTGGTGGGTTCAGTCCGGAGAAACGTGTGTCGGCCATTTTGCGGGAATGCATGCGCGTCTCCCAGAGCCAGGGAACAGTCACGGTCAGGACCACGCTGGAAACCAGCGGGAAGAGAGATAAATTATTTAAATCTTTCTCTCATGTATTTTAAATCTATTTTACATGTCATTATCGGGCCCGGCACCCCACCAGGAGTACTTCACCGTGGTGGGGTTCAGAGTTCCCGCATGTTCGGGGAACTAGCGGGAGACCCTGCCGGAGTGAAAGGAGGGGCAATCAGGGCACCCCCCAGCACTGTCCAAGGGGCAAAGTGCCCACGCCCAGGGGGCATCTTGGCATTGCCCACCAGGCATTGGGCAGGGTCAAGGGGGCAGGACCTATTGTGGGCAGGGCCCAGGGGTAATCGGTGGGGGTGGGGATTCCCGCTGCCACTCTGCATGAGGATCGGTCTGGGCTGGAGGGAGGCCAGTGTTTGGGGTGGGCTGGGGGGTGGTGGTGGTGGTCTGCCGGGAGGGCCTCTGGCCCCGGAAGGGTCAACGGGGGAGGGGGGGGTGGGCCTGCCTGGATGAGTGAGGTGGGGGGGCTCGCCACTGCTGGGTGCGGTGGGCTGGACATCAGGGTGCTCCGGGGCAGGAGGGTCAGGGCTGGCCTGAGAATTGTTGTGGGTGCTGCGATCGGGCCGTGGGGCGGGGGTGGGGTGGGGGGTGGGGGGGGGGGAGGCGGCTGGAGGGGCAGCACTGCGGGGGTCCTGGGCTGGCCAGCGATCGAGCTGACCAGCAAATGGGGAGACTGACAGATTGGGGCCACTGCGCATGCGCAGAGTTCCAGAACTGTCAGACTCCAGCGCGAAGAGCCTCCACCCCCCCTGGGCTTTTAATGAGATTCACGATTGTGACCTCTGCATTGCACAGAGTGAGGAGATTCGAGTCAGAAGTTGCACTGAAAAAACAGTCGCGACCTGGACCAGTTTTCCCACCAATTCAGCACTTTTGGGAGAATTGTCCCCTGCATTGCAGTGTTAATGTGATCCTACTTGTGACTAATAAATAAACTTAACATTAACTCACACACACACACACACACACACACGCTACTAACCTGCTAACCAGCGATTTAAAACCAGGCAGGAGTTGTGTGGGAGGGGATGACAAAGCAGTAATCCCACTGAGATGTTCTGATGATCTCACAAACTGACAAAGTGAAACTTGAGAAATACTTCGGAGCATTCCCTGAATCCTGAGAGGGACTTGTGGCTTTTCAATCAGTTTCGGGGATTTGTCATTGTCTGTTCTGTGTAACACACATGTTATTTATTCATTCAACAGCTTTCATTGCAACTGTTTGTACTCGGTGTCTTTGAGATGCTCCTTTCGACGGCAGTCATTCCAGAACAAATTTACAGGCCGTGCGGAGCTTTGAATCTGTGAAAGTTGCTGAGGGATTGGAGAATAAACTGCTCCAGTGCAGAGAGGATGGAGACTAACAGATGCTGATGATCACATGGTGGTTACCTCATTCAATAGTGGTGTAAACTTGTCTATAAACTGCATGCAAAGTTTAAAATGAGATGTCCTCTTCTTTCTTTATTGTTTTTATTTGTTTCTCAAGTAGGCTTACATTAACACTGCAATGAAGTTACTGTGAAAATCCCCTAGTTGCCACACTCCGGCGCCTGTTCGGATACACTGAGGGAGAATTTAATACGGCCAATGCACCCTAACCAGCACGTCTTTCGGACTGTGGGAGGAAACCGGAGAACCCGAGGGAAACCCGCGCAGACACGGGGAGAACGTGAAGATTCTGGACAGATAGTGACCCAAGCCAGGAATCGAACCCGGGTCCCTGGCGCTGTGAGGCAGCAGTGCTAACCACTGTGCCGCCCGCATTCCAGACCCACACTGAAATCGTTTGGACAGGGTTCAAATGCGGCTTCCCTGTTTTTCCCAGTGGCAGCAGCGTACAGTAACGTGCAGTGCTGAGGAGTTCAAATTGGGTCTTGCTGTATCTGGGCAAAAGCTAAACACTAGGAACTGCACCTGCACCCCACCCCCATCCCCCCAACTCCACTGCCCCCCCCCCCCCCCTCCAAACCAGCCCTCATCGGATGCTTATTTTGACATCCCTGGGCACAGCACAGAGACAAAGAAGGGGTCCCGGCTTTGAAAAGGGGCCATGTGCTTTCCGCCCTGTGAGTTGATCATGGCGATTGATTCATGAAAACGTGGTCACCTCACAGCAGTGAAGAGCTCCCCTGTTTGTGAGCAGTCGACCTGAGGTATTTTAAAGTTGAGGTTGTTTGCTGCACAGAAAACCAGAGGCCGGGGCGTATAATTACATCTGACTGAAATGAACGAGCTCCCTGAAGCATCATCACAATTTCTGTACTCAGTCTCTAATTGTAGCCAGACTTTGTAACCTTGTGGTGGCCTGTGTCCTTGCAGTAACCCTGGGCTTGTTGGTTCCTCTCAAACATATGGGAAAATTTTTGAAGCTGATTGCTTCGATCTGATTAGGGAAAATATGAATATCGCTGCCATTTGTCCGGACTTTTTTTTCTTCCGAGCAGCTGCAATACAAATTTTTTCCCCTCATTTGAGCTATTTCATGTTGATGTGACTCCAGAAGCTCTCTTCCAACTGGTTGCTCCTTCAGGGGAGGTTGTTTTTTTGCGCGATTGCAGCTTAATCTGAAGGCAGAAGTCGATTTGGAAGCTGTAAACTTTAGTGGAAAATTTCAGACCCCTTCAACAAAAAAAACCCCCTTGCTTTCTTCCCTTTTTGTTTCCTCTCTCAACAGTGATGGCTCACACTGGGGTTTGACTTCACTGGTCCCAGCAACACGCTTAGCAATAATCCATTCCACACATTCAGGCAGTGAATGTCAGCAGGTTACACGTCTGTTGTTTCCATCAGAATTCAAGCCTAGTCTTGTTTTTGGTTTTTAGAGTTACGGGGGGGAGGCGATGGCCCGGTGGCATTATCGCTAGACCATCAAGGCGAGGTGAGATTGACAGCCCTTGACACCAAGGCCGTATTCGACCGAGTGTGGCATCAAGGAGCCCCAGCCAAACTGGAATCAATGGGTATCGGCGGGCAACCTCTCCGCTGGTTGGTGTCATACCTGGTACATAGGAAGATGGTTGTGGTTGTGGAAGGTCAGTCATCTCAGCTCCAGAACATCTCTGCAGGAGTCCCTTAGGGCAGTGTCCTAGGCCCAACAATCTTCAGCTGCTTCATCAATGATCTTCCCTCCGTCATAAGGTCAGAAGTGGGGATGTTCGCCGATGATTGCAGAATGTTCAGCACCATTCGTGACTCCTCAGATACTGAAGCAGTCCATGTTCGAATGCAACAAGATCTGGACAATATCCAGGCTTGGGCTGACAAGTGGCAAGTAACATTCATGCCACACAAATGCCAGGCAATGACCATCACCAATAAGAGACACTCTAACCACCGCACCTTGACATTCAATGGTGTAACCATCACTGAATCGCCCACTGTCACCATCCTTGGGGTTACCATTGACCAGAAACTCAACTGGATTCACCACATTAACACAGTAGCTACAAGAGCAGGTCAGAGGCTAGGAATACTGTGGCAAGTAACTCGCCTCCTGACTCCCCAAAGCCTATCCACCATCTACAAGGCACAAGTCAGGAGTGCGATGGAATACTCCCCACTTGCCTGGACGGGTGCAGCTCCAACAACACTCAAGAAGCTTGACACCATCCAGGACAAAGCTTGATTGGCACCTCATCTACAAACATCCATTCCCTCCCCAACCAACGCTCAGTAGCAGCAGTGTCAATTTAGCATGGCCAATCCATTTAACCCATACATCTTTGGACTGTGGGAGGAAACTGGAGCACCTGGAGGAAACCCACGCAGACGCGGGGAGAACGTGCAAACTTCACACAGACAGTGACCCGAGGCTGGAATTGAACCCGGATCCCTGGTGCTGTGAGGCAGCAGTGCGAACCACTGTGCCACCGTGAATTGCAAACAGCATCATATGTATAGGCCCATGTCCTTGAGTACTTGACAATGTTTGGATCATTCACATGACATTCACCGACTTACCTCATCTTCAGACTATGAACTATTTCTCGATACAAATTAAACAATCATTGATTAAAAGTTACCGATGAGCACCTTTAGCTTGGGCAGGCTGTTACCTGGTGATGACCTGGTTGATGGTTACCTGGTTGATGGTGATGGCTAGTACGAGGGGACATAGCTTTAAATTGAGGGGTGAGAGATATAGGACAGATGTTAGAGGTAGGTTCTTTACTCAGAGAGTAGTAAGGGCGTGGAATGCCCTACCTGCAGCAGTAGTGGACTCGTCAACATTAAGAGCATTCAAATGGTTATTGGATAAACATATGGATGATATTGGAATAGTGTAGATTAAAGGGGCTTTAGATTGGTTCCACTGGTCGGCGCAACATCGAGGGCCGAAGGGCCTGTACTGCATTGTAATGTTCTATGTTCTATGTTCTAATACTGGTGGCCTCTTTCTGGGCATTGTTGAAGTTGTTCTGATTCACTTAAAGAAAGCCAATTTGCTTACACAAATAGGACAAACCTTCATTCAATCGTAGTTCAAATTTGTTTCCCCGTGAGAAATGTGAAACTGGGACAAAAGATTTTTTTTTTTGGACAGCATGTTTAGCCTCATTGGAGGAAGAGAATTGTTTTGAAACACTGCCACGAGTCAGAGGAGAGAAAGAGAGAGGCCAGAATGTTACTGGCATGCCCGCCCGGAATCAGGGCGGGCGAGGCTCACAGAACGGCATTCTCCGTTGGCCTCGGATGGGATCTCAGTGGGCGAGGCGGTAAAATTCTGGCAAGAGGTTCCGATTTGATTGAGATCAATGACGCCACTAATGACGCTAATCAGACCACAGGCTAGTTCGTTAACTCAGTGGTTTCTGGCTTGGGGATAATGGTTACTTGCAAGGATGCAAAAAAAATCAATGTTTTATTGAAAGGGAAGCCAACTTCACGAACAAAGAACAAAGAACAAAGAAAATTACAGCACAGGAACAGGCCCTTCGGCCCTCCAGGCCTGCACCGACCATGCTGCCCGACTTAACTAAAACCTCCACCCTTCCATGGACCATATCCCTCTATTCCCATCCTATTCATGTATATGTCAAGACGTCCCTTAAAAGTCACTACCGTATCCACTTCCACTACCTCCCCCAGCAACGAGTTCCAGGCACCCACTACTCTCTGTGTAAAAAATCTGCCTCATACATCTCCTTTAAACCTTGCCCCTTAAACCTATGCCCCCGAGTAATTCTTCCACCTTGGGAAAAAGCTTCTGACTATCCACTCTGTCCATGCCTCTCATAATCTTGTAGACTTCTATCAGGTCACCCCTCAACCTCCGTCGCTCCAGTGAGAACAAACCATGTTTCTCCAACCTCTCCTCATAGCTAATGCCCTCCATACCAGGCAACATCCTGGTAAATCTTTTCTGTACTCTCTCTAAGAACGAAGAAATGCAAAATGTTGTTTGGAGAGAAGGAAGTATCATTAACAAGTATCGATGATGTCAAACATGTGCCGTGATGATGACATAAATTGTGTTATGACAGGAAGATTTAACAAGCATTCCTTTCATGGCACTTCTGGCATTTAAGATATGCTTTGATGAAAAGCACATTGAGAAGGCCCACAATTTCCCTCTGGGGCCTTTCCCATAAAGGCCAGCAAATTGGAATTTTTTTGATAGTAAATATGCATTCCTATGGTCAGCAATGGGTGTCCTTCTCACAGAATCTACTTCCTCCCATCACACATATTTTTTCCCCTCTGCATTCTATTAACCATTTCTAACACTTTGTGTTTCAGATTTGGAATCACAGCAATGGAACTGAATGGCCATCGATCAATTATTAGTCAGCATCGTCTTAAAAGAAACTGAGCAAAAACTATGATGAACTTATTTGTTCCTACATAGCACTTCGCTTAGTTTAATAATAAAAAGTCATCAAATGTGAAACTGTTGGCTCGCCCAGGTTGGCATTGAAGATCCCTCAACACTATTTCAGAAAGAGTAGGGAGCTTCCCCCCGCCCCCCCCCCCCGCCCACCGTCCCCCGCCCCGCCACCGCCCCCCCACACTCCCACCAGTTTCTTGATGAAAATTCCTCCCTGAGTCAACACTAGACTAGATTACAAAATGCTGGAAAATCTCAACAGGTCTGACAGCATCTATGGAGAGAGAGTAGAGCCAACGTTTCGCGTCTGCATGACCCTTTTGGATCAAGTGGAGGAGGAATCTCGTCAGTGGCAACATTGGTGTTGTTGAGGATGGCCATCACCTCAGAGGTTACCTCCTTCATGAGAGCAACGACACCCACCCCACGTCCCGCCCATCCCTATTCCAGAAGGCCACCTTCAGGCGACTGGCAGCCAACCTGTGTGGCAGAGGTTGGGTTGCAGGGTGGGGGGAGGGGGGGGGGTGCTGCGGCATTGCCACAAAGTGCCGGTGACCCAGCAAAATGGCCCTCCATTGAAACTTAAATTGGCAAAAATGGCTGCCTGCCTCTAGTAAGCGAGTGATTGAGGCACTGTGACTCTGACCACTGGGAAACCTCCCTGGCAGTGGGACTGCATCGGGGGAATCATCCCGACACAACTGTCTGATTTCCCCACCTCTTTGGTCCGCCAGCCGGGAACTGGGAGCATCTCGTTAACTCCGTTTCTCTCTCTCTCTGTCCACAGATGCTGCCTGACCTGCTGAGAATTTCCACAATTTTTCCAATTTTATTTTGAGATTCCCCGACAGCTGCAGAATTCCGCTCAGCGTTGGAAATGTTTCACCTTTGAGGTATTCGAGAGCGCAAGAATCACAATTCCCATGCCCCCAACAGCCAGCGAGGTCTGTAGGACACTCTCAACCACTGATCACTTGGTGAGTTGGGAGATTGCATCTGCCTCTGGCAAGCTGTACTTAACGTGTTCATTCCTGTCATAATTCGGCAAGCAATTTTTCACTTTCACTTCTGGGCTCTGTTGATCTCTTGGTAAGCCACGCAGGTAACCTTCCTTCTCCTGGCTTTTGAAATAGTTTGTTTTAATCTTTTTCTTCCCAAGGAACTTAGCCCCGAGTTTTCTTATTTTGTTTGATTTGACGGATCCACTGTTCTTTGTTGCTAACTGTCAATTCTCCTTCTGTCAACTCGCTCTGATAACGACCCTGGCTGTTTGCTTTCCTGAGCAGGAACAAATACAACATGACCCAAGATGAAAAGAATAAAAATCAAAAGTGCTGGAATATGTGAAATAAAACTGAGCAAAAGGAGTTGAATAATGTAGCAGACAGGGTTAGCACTGGACCAAGTAAAGATAGAACGCTGACAGATATTCTGTTAGACAAGGTCATTTAGGGTTACAGAACCAATGTGGATGGAACCAGTGTGGGTACATAGGGGAGGAGGAAAGGAAAGGTGCAAAATATAATGTTACAGTCATAGCTAGGATGTAGAGAAATATCAGCTTAATACAAGGTAGGTCCATTCAAACGTCTGATGGCAGCAGGGAAGAAGCTGTTCTTGAGTCGGTTGGTACATGATCTCAGACTTCTGTCAACGGATGGAACAAAAGCAGAAAAATGCTGGAAAATCTCAGCAGGTCTGACAGCATCTGTGGAGAGAGAGTGGAACCAACGTTTCGAGTCTAGATGACCCTTTGAAGGCTCGAAACAATGGCTCCACTCTCTCTCCACAGATGCTGCCAGACCTGCTGCGATTTTCCAGCATTTTTCCGTTTTTGTTTCAGATTCCAGCATCTGCAGTATTTTGCTTTTACCTCAGCGGTTGGGAGGCTGGTTTGCGTGATGGACTGGACTAAATGGAAAATGCTGGCAGCATCTGTGGAGTGAGGAATAGAGTTAAAAAGGGGGAGGGGTGAGATTTTATGGAGTTCACAGAGGTGGGAAATGTGGTGTACAGGCTGATTTAATCAGACGGGACGCTAAATCTCAATTTCTCGACTGCGGGTTGAGATGCAGAGGTAAAATCAGCGGTGAATTTGCAGCATGGACTCACATGGGCCTGAGGTGGGTTTGTATTCGTAATAAAGTTGCATGTCATGGATTCATATCAGCATGCAACTTTTTGTCATTACATCCTACCTTCAAGGTAAAGTCAGTGGAACAGAAGAATGTTATGGCATCTAGTTCAAGATCATTGCAAGGTGGCATGCTTGGTTTGGCATTGTGTCAGTGTGGGTAAGGTCAGCAATTTTCCATGTTTAACTCTATACCTCAAGAGGGGGAGGAGGAGAATAAAAAGAACAAAGAACATTACAGAACAGGAACAGGCCCTTTGGCCCTCCAAGCCTGCACCGGCCATGCTGCCCGTCTGAACTAAAATCCCCTACCCTTCCGGGGACTATTTCCCTCTATTCCCATCCTATTCCTGTATTTGTCAAAGACGCCCCTTAAAAATCACTATCGTATCCGCTTCCTCTACCGCCCCGGACAGCGAGTTCCAGGCACCCACCACGCTCTGCGTAAAATATCTGCCTCGTACATCTCCTTTAAACCTTGCCCCTCGCACCTTAAAACTGTGCCCCCTAGTAATTGACTCTTCCACTCTGGGAAAAAGCTCCTGACTATCCATCCTGTCCATGCCTCTCATAATCTTGTAGACTTCTATCAGGTCTCCCCTCAACCTCCGTCGTTCCAGTGAGAACAAACCAAGTTTCTCCAACCTCTCCTCATAGCTAATGCCCTCCATACCAGGCAACATCCTGGTAAAATGGCAGCTTGTGTGGTGGTTCAGGGCAAGGGCAAGTTGTGTGATTTCAAGAAGAAATTCAACATAGCTCTTGGGGCAAAAGGGATATGGTGGGAAGGTGGGGATCAGGATATTGAATTTGAAGAACAGCCATGATCAAAATGAATGGCGGAGTAGGCACGAAGGGCCGAATAGCCTACTCTTGCTTCTATGTTCCCATGTTTCTATGTTTCTATGAGTCAGTAGTGAGGGGGGGTTGTGGAATGTAGCCGGGAGCATGGAGGAGTGAAATGGGAAGGACCTTGTGTCCTGGGCATTTGGGGGGTAGTGGGGGAAGAAAGGTGATGGCAAGAGCCAGGGTAAGAACATAATGGGCTTACAGGACAGTATCAGTACTGTCCAAATGTGTGCCCATCTCAAGGTGTCGGCTGGCAGGGTGAGGGCTTTGAGTTGACCGACAACATTTCAATTCTCCCTGTGAAGAGTGATCTTGGGCAGTGTGTCCTTTACAAAGCATAGCAAGTAGTGCCAGCTGAACCTGCAAGTTCAGCCATGTCCCATAGAGTGGTGAATACAACACTGGACACGAACATGAACGTTCAATAACGAGTGAAAAAAAAACACAACATTGTTTCTGCCGCAAAAAAATAAAATATCCCTAACTCCCCTGCAACCATTAATTCATGCCAACCATGAGGTGTGTCAGTATACTTAACTCTCTGACTAAGTTAGTCTCCAGGGTGGCATGATGGCACAATGGTTAGCACTGCTGCCTCACAGTGCCAGGGACCTGGGTTCAATTCCCGGCTTGGGTGACTGTCTGTGTGGAGTTTGCACGTTCTCCCCGTGTCTGTGTGGGTTTTCTCCGGGTGCTCTGGTTTCCTCCCACAGTCCAAAAATGTGCAGGTGAGGTGGATTGGCCATGCTAAGTTGCCTGTTAGTGTCCCAAGATGTGCAGGTTAGGGGAATTAGTGGAGTAAATATGTGGGATTATGAGTATAGGGTGTGGGTAAATGCTCTGTTGGAGAGTTGGCGAGGACCTGATGGGCCGAATGGCCCCCTTCTGCACGATGTGGAGATGCCGGCGTTGGACTGGGGTAAACACAGTAAGAAGTTTAACAACACCAGGTTAAAGTCCACTCAATTGTTTTGTTTCTTAAAGACTTGATTAGTTGTAAGTATTCGCATTCCAACCATTATTCATGTAAATTGAGTCCGTGTCTTTATAAGCTCTGTTTGTGAACAGAATTCCCACTCACCTGAAGAAGGGGCTTGCAGCTCCGAAAGCTTGTGTGGCTTTTGCTACCAAATAAACCTGTTGGACTTTAACCTGGTGTTGTTAAACTTCTTACTGTGTTTACCCCTTCTGCACTGCAGGGATTCTATGATTCTAAATAAGGATGATGCATACATGAATAAAATGGGGCGACACGGTTGCACAGTGGTTAGCACTGCTGCCTCACAGCGCCAGGGACCTGGGTTCGATTCCCGGCTTGGCTCACTGTCTGTGTGGAGTTTGCACATTCTCCTCGTGTCTGCGTGGGTTTCCTCCAGGTGCTCCGGTTTTCTCCCACAGTCCGAAAGATGTGCTGGTTAGGTGGATTGGCCGTGCTAAATTCTCCCTCAGTGTACCCGAACAGGCTCCGGAGTGTGGTGACTAGGGAATTTTCACAGTAACTTCATTGCAGTGTTAATATAAGCCTACTTGTAGCTAATAAATAAACTTTACTTTTAACGTGAAATATTTACAAGTGAAATTTAATTCTGAAGAAATGCCTTTGTGTCCTCAGGTCTTACGTGAATGGCAGAGGAGTTGGGCAGGAAAGGTTTGGCCCTGCTACCTGTAGCTGCAGCAACTGATGGCAGGTTTTACACTGAAATGCTTCCCCCGCCATGTGATGGAACACATGTGGTGGAACACAACTTTCCCCTATAAAAATTAATTATAATCTTGTGCAAAATGGCAAAAGTCAAGAGAATGGAAGCGGCACTCCATTGAGAAAACCCCCCAGCTCTTTCAGCTGTGACCTTCCATCTGAAGAACATATGTACACGCATAATGTTATTCACATAACACCAAGGAGTGTTTTGGTGCAGTGAGGATTATCAATGATAAATTAGATTGCTACATTATTCGGCACGGTAGCACAGTGGTTAGCACTGCTGCTTCACAGCTCCAGGGTCCCGGGTTCGATTCCCAGCTCGGGTCACTGCCTGTGTGGAGTTTGCACATTCTTCTCGTGTCTGCGTGGGTTTCCTCCGGGTGCTCCGGTTTCCTCCCACAGTCCAAAGATGTGCGGGTTAGGTTGATTGGCCAGGTTAAAAATTGCCCCTTAGAGTCCTGGGATGCGTAGGTTAGAGGGATTTGTGGTTAAATATGTGGGTGGGATTGTGGTCGGTGCAGACTCGATGGGTCGAATGGCCTCCTTCTGCACTGTAGGGTTTCTATGATTTCTATTCACATCTTGAGGAATGTCACGGATGGAACCTGCAGGCTGTGACCTTTGGAGGGGGTAAAGGGGAAGCGACAGAATCTGGCAAGTTCCATTGCTGAAGTGGCTGAGTGAGCCACTCAGTTCAAGTGCAATTTGGGTAGATGGTTTTGCCAGCAATGCCCACGTCCCATGAAAGCATGAATTTAAAGAAAAATATATTTTTATGTATATTCCCTTGCATCTATTTGT
The DNA here is from genome assembly GCF_964213995.1 of Mustelus asterias. Taxonomy (NCBI): domain Eukaryota; kingdom Metazoa; phylum Chordata; class Chondrichthyes; order Carcharhiniformes; family Triakidae; genus Mustelus; species Mustelus asterias. The sequence goes on from NC_135810.1 coordinate 112,417,834, forward strand.
GATGTGGAGATGCCGGCGTTGGACTGGGGTGGGCACAGTCAGAAGTCTCATAACACCAGGTCAAAGTCCAACATGTTTATTTGGTATCACAAGCTTTCATAAGAACATAAGAAATAGGAGCAGGAGTAGGCCATCTAGCCCCTCGAGCCTGCCCCGCCATTCAATAAGATCATGGCTGATCTGAAGTGAATCAGTTCCACTTACCCGCCCGTTCCCCATAACCCTTAATTCCCTTACCGATCAGAAATCCATCTATCCGTGACTTAAACATATTCAACGAGGTAGCCTCCACCACTTCAGTGGGCAGAGAATTCCAGAGATTCACCACCCTCTGAGAGAAGAAGTTCCTCCTCAACTCTGTCCTAAACTGACCCCCCTTTATTTTGAGGCTGTGCCCTCTAGTTCTGGTTTCCTTTCTAAGTGGAAAGAATCTCTCCACTTCTACCCTACCCACCCCCTTCATTATCTTATATGCCTCTATAAGATCACCCCTCAGCCTTCAAAACTCCAACGATTACAAACCTAATCTGCTCAATCTCTCCTCAGAATCTACACCCCTCATCTCCGGTATCAACCTGGTGAACCTTCTCTGCACTCCCTCCAAGGCCAATATATCCTTTCGCAAGGAAACTGCACACAGTATTCCAGCTGCGGCCTTACCAATGCCTTGTACAGATGCAGCAAGACTTCTCTGCTTTTATATTCTATCCCCCTCGCGATAAATGCCAACATCCCATTTGCCTTCTTGATCACCTGTTGTACTTGCAGACTGAGTTTTTGCGACTCATGCACAAGGACGCCCAGGTCCCTTTGCACAGTAGCATGTTGTAATTTTTTTCCATTTAAATAATAATCCAATTTGCTATTATTTCTTCCAAAGTGAATAACCTCGCATTTGTCAACGTTATACTCCATCTGCCAGATCCTCGCCCACTCGCTCAGCCTATTCAAATCTCTGCACACCTTTCACTTCCTCCACGCAATTCACTTTCCCACTTATCTTCGTGTCGTCAGCAAACTTTGTTACCCTACACTCAGTCCCCTCCTCCAGATCATCTATGTAAATAGTAAACAGTTGAGGCCCCAGTACCGATCCCTGCGGCACGCCACTAGTCACCATCTGCCAACCAGAAAAGCACCCATTTATTCCAACACTCTGCTTCCTGTTGGATAGCCAATCCCCAATCCACGCTAACACCCTACCCCCAACTCCGTGTGCCCCAATCTTCTGCAGCAACCTTTTGTGAGTCACCTTATCGAATGCCTTTTGGAAATCCAAAAACACCACATCTACCGGTTCCCCTCCATCAACCGCACTAGTCACATCTTCATAAAAATCCAGTAAGTTCATCAAACACGACTTTCCTCTCATGAATCCATGCTGCGTCTGCTTGATCGAACCATTCTTATCCAGATGGCCTGCTATTTCTTCTTTAATGATGGATTCCAGCATTTTCCCAACTACAGACGTTAAGCTAACCGGCCTGTAGTTACCCGCCTTTTGTCTACTTCCTTTTTTAAACAGTGGCGTAACAGTAGCCGTTTTCCAATCAGCTAGCACCACCCCAGAGTCCAGTGAATTTTGATAAATAACCACTAACGCATCCGCTATTACCTCTGACATTTTTTTCAGTACCCTGAGATGCATTCCATCCGGGCCCAGGGACTTGTCCACCTTCAGTCCCGTTAGTCTACCAAGCACTGCCTCTCTAGTAACAATAATTGTATTGAGTACCTCTCCTCCTACCAACACTCGATCGTTAATATTCGGTAAACTATTTGTGTCTTCCACCGTGAAGACCGACACAAAAAACCTATTTAAAGTCTCAGCCATTTCCTCGTTTTCCACTATTAAATCCCCCCTCTCGTCCTCCAAGGGTCCAACATTCACTCTAGCCACTCTATTCCTTTTTATATATTTGTAAAAACTTTTACTATTATTTTTTATGTTTAGAGCTAGTTTAGTTTCATAATCTATCTTTCCTTTCTTTATCACTTTCTTAGTCATTCTTTGTTGTTTTTTAAAGCTTTCCCAATCTTCTAAGTCTCCACTATTTTTGGCCGCTCTGTACGCATCAGTTTTTAATTTAATACTCTCCTTTATTTCCTTCGTTATCCACGGCTGGCTATCCCTTTTCTTACAGTCCTTCTTTGTCACCAGAATATATTTTTGCTGAGTACTGAAAAAGATCTCCTTAAAAATCCTCCATTGTTCCTCAGCTGCCCAACCTACCAGTCTGCTCTCCCAGTCCACCCTAGCCATTTCAGCCCTCATCCTATCGTACTCCCCTCTATTCAAGCAGAGGACATTGGTTTGGGACCCTACTTTCTCCCCCTCCATCTGCACCAGAAATTCGACCATATTGTGATCACTCGACCCAAGAGGGTCCTTCACAAGAAGATCCTTAATTCTACCTGTCTCGTTACACATTACCAGATCTAAGATAACTCGTTCCCTCGTAGGTTCTGTTACATACTGTTCAAGGAAACTATCCCGACAGCATTCTCAGAACTCTTCCTCCATCCCACCACGTCCAACTTGAGTCAGCCAATCAATATGCAGGTTAAAATCCCCCATGATTATTACCGTTCAGTTTTTGCACGCATCCATTATTTGTTTGTTTATAGCCCTCCCCACCTCAACATTATTATTTGGGGGCCTATAGACCATGCCTACCAGTGTCTTTCTCCCCCTACTATTCCTTATCTCCACCCATAATGATTCCACGTTTTGCTCCTTAGAGCCTATGTTGTCCCTCACTACTACCCTGATATTATCCTTTATTAACAGAGCTACCCCACCACCTTTTCCATCCTGTCTATCCTTCCTAAATGCCTGATACCCCTGGATATTCATTTCCCAGTCCTGGTCACCCTGTAACCACGTTTCTGTAATGGCCACTAGATCATACCCATTTGTGCTTCTCCTTCATCAGGGGTGAGTGACACTATCTACATGTGACACTTTTTGCATTATGGGGTGCTCTGTCAACGATGGATATATTGTAATTTATAAACCAGATAGAAAGCAGGACAGGGGAAGGCTGGAAGAGGTGGGATTAGGGTAAATAACTTCTGAAGACACTCTAGATACTGCTACTTGTTCATCGATGACCCGAGTAAATAATGACCACACTACATGACACATAGGAGTTAATCGAGTAAATGGTGTTATATTTGAAAAAAATACAGTCAGACTTCTTAAAGGTCTGTCCACTCACTAAAATTAAAAGAACTACGATGACCTAAAGATGGGCAGCATGGTGGCACCGTAGTTAGCACTGCTGCTTCACAGCGCCAAGGACCAGGGCTCAATTCCGGTATTGGGTCACTGCCTGTGTGGAGTTTGCGCGTTCTTCCCGTGTCTGCGTGGGTTTCCTCTCACAGTCCAAAGATGTGCTGGTCAGGTGCATTGGCCAAGCTAAATTGCCACTTCGTGTCAGGGGGACTAGCAGGATAAATACATGGGGCAACGGGGATAGGGGCTGGGTGGAATTGTGGTTGGTGCTGGCTCGATGAGCTGAATGGCCTCCTTCTGCACTGTAGGGATTCAATGATATGAAGAAATATTAATTAAGGAAGCTGGCAAAGTTACAAATAAGTAAAGAGTGGAATTCACCAGTGGACCGTATGTCCATGTTATTGGAAAATGATAACTCGACAACTTTTGCTGCTCCCATATCAAACTTTCCAACTCTTTCAGGATGTGGACCAGGTGCTGGAAAGTGGGATTAAAATGAGTGGCTAGTTTCTACTTTCCTTTTTATTGGCTGGTGCGAACACGATGAACTAAATGGTCTCTTTCTGCTCCGTAACTTTCCTATGATTCACCCAACTGGATTTTACCATTGAACCTTTCTTTCCACTCTTGTGTCACCTCCTCATACCCTGGTAAAAGGCACTCCCAAGCTTTGAACAGGAATGGTGGCCATTGCTGGAATAGCATCCAGCATCCAATCACAAGGAGCGATGGAGCTGGAGTGAAAGGTCATTGGGGGAAAGGTGTGGCCAGGGCCAGGCTAAATGACCCAGACAGCAGTGGGGGTGGGGGAAGGGCAAGGTGGGTTCCAGGGAGAGGGGAACCAGGGAAGATGGGGAAGGGATGGGGGCAGTCCTCTTTTAGGCCCAGCAGGCCATTAGAGGAGGTCACCCACCGCACCCCCATTTTCCCAGCACAGGCTCGTGAAGTTTCAACTGCTGGGCTGGATGCACTTAAGTAAGTAGCCATGAAATGGCCCCATGAGGGCCTCAATTAGTCCATGGGGAGGTAGGCCACCCAACATCCCCCCTTTCCTGAAAGAGTTGCAGTGGGGGGCAATGACAGGTGGGTAAGTGGTGAGAACAGATCAGTGGCATTTATGGGCCCTTACATTGGCAAACCCACTACAGTGAGGACAGGTGCATAACCCGTGGCCCATTGATATTATGATCACTGGTCCTTATTTTTCTCTTTGCGGCTTCAAATTTGCCACTTTATGACCTTTCCCTTTTCTGTTTCTTTGTTATGTTGAAAGCAAACCGCACCGAAATATCTCCTTCACTACCTTCTGTCACAAGCTATGAAACTGTGGAACTCCTCAATTCCCCCAAATGAGCCATAGAGTCATAGAGGTTTACAGCATGGAAACAGGCCCATTGGCCCAACTTGTCCATGCTGCCCAGTTTTTACCATTAAGCTAATCCCAATTGCCCGCATTTGGCCCATATCCCTCTATACCCATCTTACCCATGTAACTGTCTCAATGCTTTTTAAAAGACAAAATTGTACCCGCCTCGACTACTACACCTGGCAGCTTGTTCCAGACACCACCCTGTGTGTGAAAAAATTGCCGCTCTGGACTCTTTTGTATCTCTCCCCTCCCACCTTAAACCTATGCCCTCTCGTTTTAGACTCCCCTACTTTTAGGAAGAGATGTTGACTACCTTATCTACTCCTGGCTTGGGTCGCTGTCTGAGTGGAGTCTACACATTCTTCCCAAGTCTGCTTGGGTTTCCTCCAGGTGCTCCGGTTTCCTCCCACAGTCCGAAAGACGTGCTGGTTGGATGAATTGACCATGTTAAATTCTCCCTCAGTGTACCCAAATAGGCGCCGGAGTGTGGCGACCAGGGGATTTTCACAGTAACTTCCTTGCAGTGTTAACGTAAGCCTACTTGGGACACTGATAAATAAATACACTTTATTATCTTATGTCCTCATTTCTGTCTTGCTGCATTATAAACTTCACCCAGAGTTTCCAATTTAAAAAGAAATCCTGTCTGCATCCTTCCTTTATCATTGACGTTCTCTTTAACTCCCCTCATTCACAGGAGGAATTCTGTATCAGTGGCACACAGTGGACTTTTCTCTGTTTAACAACTTTAAACCTGTTTTTGTCCAACATAAAACAAATGTGCTCAGATGAAAAGGTATCCTTGATGAGTCTGACTCAAAGGGAACCTCAATTAACACTGGCACACCACTGAGAATTGTGACTCTTTATTAGTTATTTTAATGGCTTACTGGCAGTGAATGGTATGCTCCGTAATTGGTACTTCGCTTACTTCTAACGATTGCTTAACCCAATTTTCCTTTTGTGCTGATTTATTTCATTAATCAGAAGTCAAAAGGTTTCCAAATACTAATCCCTCATTAGCACAAAATAGCATTGGTTTAGCACTAATTGGCAATCTCACTTAGGCAGGTCACAGGAGTGACTGGTTCAGGGCTTGGTAAAGGCATGTTGGCACAGTGTGGGGTGATTTCGAGAGGTTAACATTGAGGTACGTTGTGGGCACAGTATAGAAGAAACGATATTGTGCATCGATCTTTGGTTTACTTAATCTGGGAAAGCCTTGATGCTGAGATTAGATGCCAAAAATTGTACGTAATCAATTCCTCAGCACTGCTATCTCCAATCTAATGAGCACAAAACTGGCAAGAGTTCTAAAAATAGCATTGAAGAGTTGTATTCATATTTAGAGTTTTGTCCTGATCTAAATCAGAATGATATCACTAGTCGATATCAAAAATTAATATCCTATTTTAACCAAATCATTTATCCTTTTCTTTATTCTTTCATGGGATATGGGTGTCGCTGGCTGGGCCAGCATTTGTTGTTTAAAGTTTATTATTTAGTGTCACGAGTAGGCTTACATTAACACTGCAATGAAGCTACTGTGAAAATCCCCTAGTCACCACACTCCGGCACCTATTCGGGTACACTGAGGGAGAATTTAGCATGGCCAATGCACCTAACCTGCACGTCTTTCAGACTGTGGGAGGAAACCGGAGCACCCGGAGGAAACCCATGCAGACACGAGCAGAACTTCGCACAGACAATGACCCAAGCCAGAATTGAACTTGGGTCCCTGGCACTGTGAGGCAGCAATGCCAACCACTGTGCCACTGTGCCACCATAATTGCCCATTTCAGAGGGCAGTTAAGAGTCAACCACATTTCTGTGGCTCTGGAGTCACATGTAGACCAGACCAGGTAAGCACAGTAGATTTCCTTCCCTAAAGGACATTAGTGAACCAGATGGGTTTTTCTGATAATCGACAATGGTTTCATGGTCATCAGTAGATTCTTAATTCCAGATATTTTTATTGAGGATGAGTGGAGTTTCTGGATTGAATGTCTAGCGATAATACCACTAGGCCATCACCTCCCTCTGCCATTGGCATATGTGGGAAGGAATTACAGGTAGATACTCAAGTTGTTTGGCTGCATTATGAATCCACCTTCTTTGGCCATCAAGCCTAGGAGTGGGATTTCAACCTAGAACCTCTGGACCAGAGGAAGAGATACTGCCCTCTGTACTGCAAGATCACCCCAGGAAAAGTACCATAGTGCAATATTGGATAAGATAGATTTGCTGATAGTCATAAACCACAGTCAACTGAATTTTCAACAAAGCTTAACCCAATGGTATTATAATCTTGAAGCATAGTGATATGGTTCAGGTTAGAAACTCCAAAGTGTTTTATGAAGCCCGCCTGGATCATAAGTTTTGCATTATTGCGGAATTTATTATTTAAGAACATAAGAACATAAGAAATAGGAGCAGGAGTAGGCCATCTAGCCCCTCGAGCCTGCCCCGCCATTCAATAAGATCATGGCTGATCTGACGTGGATCAGTACCACTTACCCGCCTGATCCCCATAACCCTTAATTCCCTTACCGATCAGGAATCCATCCATCCGCGCTTTAAACATATTCAGCGAGGTAGCCTCCACCACCTCAGTGGGCAGAGAATTCCAGAGATTCACCACCCTCTGGGAGAAGAAGTTTGCGGAACTTATTTGCGGAAGGATATATTGGCCTTGGAGGGAGTGCAGAGAAGGTTCACCAGGTTGATACCAGAGATGAGGGGTGTTGATTATGAGGAGAGACTGAGCAGATTGGGTTTGTATTCAATGGAATTTAGAAGGCTGAGGGGGGATCTTATAGAGACCTATAAGATAATGAAAGGGCTGGATAGGGTAGAGATGGAGAAATTCTTTCCACTTAGAAAGGAAACTAGAACTAGAGGGCACAGCCTCAAAATAAAGGGGGGTCAGTTTAGGACAGAGTTGAGGGGGAACTTCTTCTCTCAGAGGGTGGTGAATCTCTGGAATTCTCTGCCCACTGAAGTGGTGGAGGCTACCTCGTTGAATATGTTTAAATCACGGATAGATGGATTCCTGATTGGTAAGGGAATTAGGGGTTATAGGGATCAGGCGGGTAAGTGGAACTGATCCACTTCAGATCAGCCATGATCTTATTGAATGGCAGGGCAGGCTCGAGGGGCTAGATGGCCTGCTCCTATTTCTTATGTTCTTATGTTCTTATTTTGAATTTGCCTAGGGTAAGCATGATATGTTCCGCTTCAGGTGTGATTCAAAAGACCCATGAGGGAGCTTTTACCAAACAAAGTTTATTTAAGAATATAGTTAACATGTATAGTAAGAAAATTAGCAAGAGCTTTTATTAATTACAAACAAGAAATGAAAAAACTGCTATAATGTATAACCCTTTCCAAAGGTATCTTATGTGTTCCAATCAAACCAAAACTCTTGCCATCGACCAAACCATTTAAATTTCTTGAATTGCTTCAGCCAGAGAGTGGTGAATCTGTGGAACTCTTTGCCGCAGAAGGCTGTGGAGGCCAGGTCATTGAGTGTCCTTAAGACAGAGATAGATAGGTTCTTGATTGATAAGGGGATCAGCTGTTATGGGGAAAAGGCAGGAGAATGGGGATGAGAAAAAAATCAGCCATGGTTGAATGGCGGAGCAGACTCGATGGGCCGAGTGGCCTAATTCTGCTCCTATGTCTTATGGTCTTATAAACAGGTTCAATACAGCAAATCTACTGCTCACGTGATAATGGAAATTGAGTCCTTTAGTTGAAGTCTGCAGTTCTCTGGGTTCACTCTGAACAGTTTGAAGACAGTGCAGCTTCCCAAGACACCAGAGAGACTCTGGTCCAGCCCCCAACAACAGCAGATTTTCACCCTTCATAAAAACAACAGAATTTCAAAACAAATAAAACAGGAAGAGAGAGAAACTTCTCTCTCAGCGATGCTGTTAACACGGCAGCTCCCAAAACTGAAACTGAAAATGAACCCCTGTCACCTGACCTGCCCACAGGCTTTTTCTCCTCTCAACAATGACATCACCTAAGGCTGTGAGCATAAATTTAAAAAAAAACTCTTAAAGGTACACTAACATCACAGCAGTTAAATACCAATACAAAATTTGACCATCACAAACATTCACAGCCTAGAATTTTCAGGAATTAAAGAGGCTTGGCCTGACCTAGCAATGGACCAAACACAATTACCATTAAGATGCCACTCCCCCATGTAAGAAATAAATTATGAAAAACCTGAAGAAGCTCTACAAATATTGGAAGTGCACATTGGATTTTGAGATTCACTAAGTTCGCTCCAACATCTCTTATGGTGAAGTATGACTACAAGAGCTAGGTGACAATAATCCCCTCCTTAACCAGGACAGAGTCATCTCATTAACTCTGTAGCCTTGACTCGGGGTTATGTTACTTCAATAATTGAGGGCTAACCTACCTAAAAGGTTCACTGTAACAAGATTTGGATTTAAAAATCTTGTATTTTCTACTTGGAATAGGATTGTTAATTTCTAACATTTCCGAGAACTATTAACATTGTGATTGACTGACTCATCACCTGTGAAATGCATGTTTATTTCTTGAATAAATTTTTATATAGTTTAAAATTTATGCATGTGTATATTTATTCATGGGATGTGGACATTGCTAGCACAGTGGCACAGTGGTTAGCACTGCTGCCTCACAGCGCCAGGGACACGGGTTCGATTCCCAGCCTGGGTCAGTGTTAGTGTGGAGTCTGCACGTTCTCCCCGTATCTGCATGGGTTTCCTCCGGGTGCTCTGGTTTCCTTCCTCAATCCGAAAGACGTGCATTGGCCATGCTAAATTCTCCCTCAGTGTACCCAAACTGGTGCCAGAATGTGGCGAGTAGGGGATTTACACAGAACTTCATTGCATTGTTAATGTAAGCCTACTTGTGACACTAATAAATAAACTTTAAACTTAGCTAGACCAGCACCCATAGCTCATCCCTAATTGTCCTTGAGAAGGTGATGGTGAACTGCCTTCTTGAACAGCTGTAGTCTCTGTGTTGTAGGAACACTCACATTTCTGTCAGGCTGAATGTGCTGTTGTTGTTTCTGGTATCTAGTTTGATGCTGGGTAGTCCACTCGGTTTCATTCCTTTTAGACCTCATAGTGGTTTGATACAACTGAGTGGGCCTGATTTTACCAAAACTTCGTGCCCAATCGTGGTAAAGTTGGGCGTCGGGCCTTTAACGCGATCTGGACCCGAATCCGAGCAGATCACGGCTTTACCAACACTCGATTCGGGTGCAGGTCCGGCCCGCACCCGAATCGGGCGGCCCGACGATTTAAATGCATTTGCATGCATTTAAATCGACTTAATGAACCGCGCGTCCAACTCGACCGCCAAATCCCACTTTACCGTCTTCTGGCCCGATCCGCGTCCGCGCTGTAATCGACCTGCCGAATAAAAGTCCGAAGTCGCCGCTGCAGCTTCTGAAGAGCGGAGTCAGAGACTGCAATGGCTCTCTGACCCAGGTCATCCTCTGGTCGGGGCGGGGGGGGGTGGGTGGAGGGGGGGGGGGGGGGGAGGAGGAGAGGGGGTGTGATGTCTCATCCCCTGGCGGGGTGGGTGGTGGGAGGTGAGGGGGTGTGACGTCTCATCCTCGGAGGGGGGGGGGGGGGGGGGGGGTGGGGGGAGAGGGGGTGTGACCGATCATCCCCTGGGGGAGGTGGGGGGGGGAGAGGGGGTGTGACGTATCATCCTCTGGGGGGTGGGAGGGGAGGGCGTGTGACCGATCATCACCTGGGGGGGAGGGGGTGTGATGTCTCATCCTCTGGTCGGGGGGGGTTCCGCTGCCTGTCTGTGATCGATCCCTCGTGCCAGAGTGTATGTGCGGCCATGCCATCCCAGCCACAGCCATCTCTCCCGCTCTCTTGCCCCTGCAGGGAAGAGTAATCTGTGGCTGGTAGTGTCCCAGTGATGGTGTATCCCTTTACAGGCCCAGCCTGGTCAAACAAAGAACAAAGAACAAAGAACAATACAGCACAGGAACAGGCCCTTCGGCCCTCCAAGCCCGCGCCGCTCCCCGGTCCAGGATTGAATCCTGAATCCAGGATCCCCGCCCAATTTTCCAGCCTATCTACATACCAAAATCCTATCCACCGAGCTGTCCCTCACAGCTACGATGCTTTGTTCATTACAACCTATTAACTCACCCCCACCCCCCCATTCCAGACCATGTGATCTCCAGGGAGAGGCGAAAACCCAGAGTGAAAAACCCCAGGGCCAATATGGGGAAAAAAAAATCTGGGAAATTCCTCTCTGACCCCCTGAGGCGATCGAAACGAGTCCAGGAGATCACAATGGCCCTGATCGGGAAATGCTTCCCAACCCTAGTCATTTCCACTTCCACGAACACCATATGAATTCCCTGCCCCCGAGACAGGTTCCCAACTATCCGCAGTCTCGCTCTGTACTGGCACCAGCAAGATGATCATAGAATGAAGCCTTGAAACGAGAAACAAGGAACAATTAGCCCGCGCCGCTCCCTGGTCCAGACTAGACCACGCTTTTGTATCCCTCCATTCCCACTCCGTTCATATAGCTGTCTAGATAAGTCTTAAACGTTCCCAGTGTGTCCGCCTCCACCACCTTGCCCGGCAACACATTCCAGGCCCCCACGACCCTCTGTGTGAAATATGTCCTTCTGATATCTGTGTTAAACCTCCCCCCCTTCACCTTGAACCTATGACCCCTCGTGAACGTCACCACCGACCCGGGGAAAAGCTTCCCACCGTTCACCCTATCTATGCCTTTCATAATTTTATACACCTCTATTAAGTCTCCCCTCATCCTCCGTCTTTCCAAGGAGAACAACCCCAGTTTCCCCAATCTCTCCTCATAACCAAGCCCCTCCATACCAGGCAACATCCTGGTAAACCTCCTCTGTACTCTCTCCAAAGCCTCCATGTCTTTCTGGTAGTGTGGCGACCAGAACTGGACGCAGTATTCCAAATGCGGCCGAACCAACGTTCTATACATCTGCAACATCAGACCCCAACTCTTATACTCTATGCCCCGTCCTATAAAGGCAAGCATGCCATATGCCTTCTTCACCACCTTCTCCACCTGTGACGTCACCTTCAAAGATCTGTGGACTTGCACACCCAGGTCCCTCTGCGTCTCTACACCCTTTATGGTTCTTCCATTTATCGTGTAGCTCCTCCCTACATTATTCCCACCAAAATGCATCACTTCGCATTTATCAGGATTGAACTCCATCTGCCATTTCCTTGCCCAAATTTCCAGCCTATCTATATCCTTCTGTAGCCTCTGACAATGTTCCTCACTATCTGCAAGTCCTGCCAGTTTTGTGTCGTCCGCAAACTTACTGATCACCCCAGTTACTCCTTCTTCCAGATCATTTATATAAATCACAAACAGCAGAGGTCCCAATACAGAGCCCTGCGGTACACCACTAGTCACAGGCCTCCAGCCGGAAAAAGACCCTTCCACTACCACCCTCTGTCTTCTATGACCAAGCCAGTTCTCCACCCATCTAGCCACCTCCCCCTTTATCCCATGGGATCCAACCTTTTTCACTAGCCTACCATGAGGGACTTTGTCAAACTTTCACTAGCCTACCATGAGGGACTTTGTCAAACTTTCACTAGCCTACCATGGTCCTTCTCCAGTGTCTCCTCTCAGACTTGTACTGATCTTGTAGTCGATTTTCATGCGGATTCACTGTGGAATCGGCCGGTTCTGCTTCATCTTCTTAGCGAGGAATCGCTTCATCCTGAAGGTTTTGTGGGATGGCATGGCCGCACGTCCACTCGGGAGGAGGGATCGGCAGACAGGCAGCGGAACCCCTCCAACCAGAGGATGATACGTCACACCCCCTCTCCTCTTCTCCCCCCCCCCCCGGACCCCCCCACCCCGGGGATGATCGGTCACACCCCCTCCCCTCCCACCTCCCCTCCCCCCGGCCAGAGGATGATCTGGGCCCTGCCCCCCTCCTCCTCCCACCACCACCCCCCCGACAAGAGGATGATCGTCAGAGAGCCGCTCTCTCCGCTTTCTGCTTTTTTTTTCTTTTGCGCTCGGGCGCGCTCTGTCAGATTTTTTTGAACTGGGCATGCGCAGTTCAGAGCTCCGATTGGTCCGCCAGCGCTAAGCCCCGCCCACAGCGTGGATCGGGCCGGAGCCGGCAAAACGCGTATGGGCGCGCTGGAAAGAGGATTCCAGGCGCGGATCTATTTGACGTCCAGATTCGGCACTTAGACTCAAAATGGTAAAATTCCCCCCAGTGACTTGTTCGGCCATTTCAGTTAACCACATTGCTATGGGTCTGCAGTCATATATAGGCCAGTCATAGAGTCATAGAGGTTTACAGCATGGAAACAGGCCCTTTGGCCCAACTTGTCCATACTGCCCAGTTGTTACCACTAAGCTAGCCCCAATTGCCCGCATTTGGCCCATATCCCTCTATACCCATCTTACCCATGTAACTGTCTAAATGATTTTAAAAGACAAAATTGTACCTGGCACTAGTACTGCCTCTGGCAGCTTGTTCCAAACATTCATCACCCGGTCTGTAGTTCCCAGGCTTTTCCCTGCAGCCCTTCTTAAACAAAGGCACAACATTTGCTACCCTCCAATCTTCAGGCACCTCACCTGTGGCTAACAATGATGTCCAGTAAGGATGGCAGAGTTCCTTGCCTAAAGGGGCATTGGGGAACCAGATTGGTTTTAGGACAATTGACAATGGCATCATGGTCACCTTCAGATGAATATTTAACTCCAGATTTATTAATTGAATTTAAATTACATCAGCTGCTGTGGTGAGATTTGAACCCATGTTCCCCAAGCATGAACTGGGGCCTCTGGACTAATAGACCAGTGACATTCCATTACATCACCACCTCCCTTCCCTATTGTCTCACATCGCCCTCATTATCACAAACTCATGAACCCATCTCCGTACACTCTTTGGTGGAGAGGGATTCTGAGGAGATTATCCCATTATGTATTCTGTGTGGGATTCTCCGGCTGTGCTTGCCCCAAAACCGGAGAATTGCACCCGAGGTCAATGGACCTTTGCATGATCAGCCCCCACGCCACCCGCCACCCCCTCATCTGCTACGATTCCCGTGGCGGGGGGGAAGGGAGGATTCCCCCTCCATATCCTGGTTGTATTAATCTGTCTGAAACTTGCTGAGAAAACTATCCAGGAGATGATAACCAAGGTCGGTTTCTTTCCTTCAGGGAGGGTTGAACGAACCCTTCAGACCCATTTAGTGTATTTAGGATCTGCCTTTCTCAATCTTAAATCGCGGGTGGTCACCTCAGAACTACCTTTGATTCAGGATGGTCCGAGAAAATGGAGCTACGATTGTCACTCACCGCAGAATGAGCCCAGGAAGCTTGTAAACATCTGAAAACCTCTCCTCCAAAATGTTCTGGACAGTGGACCAATGGAAATCTTTAAGATCGAGGTACTTAGGTTTTTGTAAGAATCATGGAATAGGATTCCTACAGTGCAGAAAGAGGCCTTTCGGCCCATTGAGTCTGCACTGACTCCCTGACAGAGCGTCCTACCCAGGCCCTTTCCTCGTAGCCCCACATTTTTACCCTGTTAATCCCCCTAATCTGCACATCTTGGGACACAAAGGGGCAATGTAGCATGGCCAATTCACCTTACCTGCACGTCTTTGGAGTGTGGGAGGAAATCGGAGCACAACTTACAATAAATATCGCTCTTAGTAAGGTTGACAATCAATATCTATATTTATTTATTAGTGACACAAGCGGACTTGCATTAACATTGCAATGATGTTACCATGAAAATCCCCTAGTCGCTGCACTCCAGCGTCTGTTCGGGTACACTGAGGGATTATTTAGCATGGCCAATGCACCTAACCAGCACATCATTCGAACTGTGGGAGGAAACCGGAACACCCGGAGGAAACTCACGCAGACATGGGGAGAACGTGCAGACTCCGCACAGACCCAAGGCCGGAATTGAACCTGGGTCCCTGGCGCTGCGAGGCAGCAGTGCTAACCGCTGTGCCACCGTGCCGTAAGCATGTGTGGATCAACGGTGTATAATTGGGGAAAGATACATGTGTGAGATGATTCAATTCAATGTACTGTTTCTGTTGAAGAAAATAATTACCATTTACCTAGTACCTTGCATGACCTCAGGAAGTCCCAGAGTGTTTTACAGCCAATGAAGTCCTTTTGAAGTCTAGTCACCGTTGTAATGTCGGAAATGTGGCAGTTAATTTGAGCACAGCATTCTCCCACAAACAACAATGTGATAATGAGCGAACCTAGTGATGTTGGGTGAAGGATACACATTGGCTGTTCCGTTGTAAAGTATTCCAGAGTCAGGAAAGCTCACGTTAAAGCATCAACAAAAGAAAAGAGAAAGAAATGAACTTACATTTGATGCACACTCAGTACCACGAGCAAACAAAAGATGGGAAATATATAATCAGTGTTTAACCATGTAAGCATTTTATTTAGTAAAGCAATTCTGAGTATAAATAGAACATGGTACTGAAAGATGAATTGTGCTTTTTTTATTGTGTCCAGCATGAGTTATGAGGCCTTTTTCACTTTTGGGATTAAATGGTATTATACAGTTACTTACTGAGCAACCTCAGTGTATTATAATTGCTTAAATAATTCTGTTCCAGCCTTTATTGGATTGTACCCTTGTCATGTGGCTTTATTGATAGAATGGCACAGAGCTGTACAAGTTTATTGATTAGACACAGATGAAGGGCAGTTTCTAGACTCCAGTATCTTCTGACATGATATAGCAAATAGATGGGAACTATTTTTAGAAATCAGCACACTCAGAAGCCCCAGCAAGTCTGACATTTTTATTCAGGTGGTAATCCATTGTCACGCCCAAGAAAGCAACTAACAAAATAGAGTATTGACAGTGAAAAGCTCAGCAGAGCAAAGCTCAACACGGGCCCCCTTTGCGGAGGAAATGTTTTCCTCAACATTGGGCGGGATTTTACGGCTTCGCTCTTCCGAAACCGTAAAATCCTGCCCGAGGTCAATGGACGTTTCCATTGTCCGCCCATCGCCCGCTCCAATTCCCGTGGCGGACGGGGTGGTAAAATTCCAGCCGCTGTCTTTCTTGATGGCTTAGTTGCTCAGTGCATTCTCCGCTGTGGGACGGAGTCACACAGACTAATAAGATAGAAGAGAAAGAAATAATTTGTTTTTGTATATTACTTGCATGGGTGTAAATTGAGAGCGGTGGATACTCAGCAAGACCTTGGTGTCCTCGTGCATCATAGAACATAGAACATAGAACAGTACAGCACAGAACAGGCCCTTCGGCCCACGATGTTGTGCCGACCTTCATCTGAAACCAAGATCAAGCTATCCCACTCCCTACCATCCTGGTGTGCTCCATGTGCCTATCCAATAACCGCTTAAATGTTCCTAAAGTGTCTGACTCCACTATCACTGCAGGCAGTCCATTCCACACCCCAACCACTCTCTGCGTGAAGAACCTACCTCTGATATCCTTCCTATATCTCCCACCATGAACCCTATAGTTATGCCCCCTTGTAATAGCTCCATCCACCCGAGGAAATAGTCTTTGAACGTTCACTCGATCTATCCCCTTCATCATTTTAGAAACCTCTATTAAGTCTCCCCTCAATCTCCTCCGCTCCAGAGAGAACAGCCCCAGCTCCCTCAACCTTTCCTCATAAGACCGACACTCCAAACCAGGCAGCATCCTGGTAAATCTCCTCTGCACTCTCTCCAGCGCTTCCACATCCTTCTTATAGTGAGGTGACCAGAACTGCACGCAATATTCCAAATGCGGTCTCACCAAGGTCCTGTACAGTTGCAGCATAACCCCACGGCTCTTAAACTCCAACCCCCTGTTAATAAAAGCTAACACACTATATGCCTTCTTCACAGCTCTATCCACTTGAGTGGCAACCTTTAGAGATCTGTGGATATGGACCCCAAGATCTCTCTGTTCCTCCACAGTCTTCAGAACCCTACCTTTGACCCTGTAATCCACATTTAAATTTGTCCGACCAAAATGAATCACCTCACATTTATCAGGGTTAAACTCCATTTGCCATTTTTCAGCCCAGCTTTGCATCCTATCAGTCGCTGAAAGTAAGCGCGCAGGTACAACAAGCAGTAAAGAAAGCAAAAAGTCTGTTGGCCTTCATAGCAAGAAGATTTGAGTATAGGTATAATAATTTTTTACTGCAATTGTATAGGGTGTTGGTGAGGCCATGCTTGGAGTATTGTGTGCCGTTTTGGTGTCCTTATCTGAGGAAGGATGTCCTTGCTATAGAGGGAGTACAGCGAAGGTTTACCGGGCTGATTCCTGGAATGGCAGGCCCAACATATGAGGAGAGACTAAGTCGGTAAGGATTATATTCACTGGAGTTCAGAAGAGTGAGAGGGGATCTCAGAGAAACTTACAAAATTCTAACAGTGTTAGGCAGGGCAGATTCAGAAAGAATGTTCCCAATGGTGGGGGAGTCCAGAACAAAGGGTCATAGTTTGAGGATAAGGGGTAAAACTTTTAAGACTGATGTGAGGAGAAATTTGTTCACCCAGAGGGTGGCGAATGTGTGGAATTTACTACCACAGAAAGTAGTTGAGGTCAAGAAAAAATTAGATATATCTCTTGGGGCTAAAGGGATCAAGGAATACGGGGCAAAGGGAGCATTAGGATATTGTATTCGATGATCAGCCATGATCAAAGTAAAAGGGGGAGCAGGCTCAAAGTACCGAATACTCCTGCTTCTAGTTTCTGTTCTTTTATGTTTATATGTATATAGCTGCTGTCACAACCTTAGGCCACCCCAAAGTGTGTTGCAAAGTATAAAGTACTTTTGAAGTATAGCCACGTCCCCTGCAGGGAGCATGGCAACCAATTTGTGTCCTGTTATTATAATGAGATAATACTGTTATGAAGCAGCGTTGTATACCCCCTCTGAGAACTAACACCTAACCACTCAAAGAGGAGTACCTGACTCATAATCTGTTAAAGTGAGTGTCAAGTGGGATGATCTGCTCTTCAGCAACTTTTCATGGTTAAATCAAAATAACTACCTGACACTCTCCCTTTAAAATCAACAAATAACACTTTATTTATTTAACTAACAGTGAACAGGTTAACTAACTATTAACAAACCAAATAACACACTATTCTAATAGAACGCTGTTCAGATGAATACAATTCCCACTTATTAACAAAAGGTAGAATTTTTAGTCACTGTCTAAATTACAACCAGGTTTGGCATCTTCTGGAATCTTCTGTCTTCTTTGCTATCTTCACTATCACGATGAGGCTTCCTTTTAAGACATAAATGAAGCCATGAGATCCAGCAATTCTCTCTCTCCAGAGCTGTGAGCGGTGACAGGTGGCAGGTCCTCTCCCAGTTTGTGCCACTGCCCCTGTCTTTTATACCCCTGATGACATATCAATATTTCCCACAATATGACTGGTTCTCAGGTTACCAAAACATCAATTTCAAATCTAATAGGTTGCTGGTAGTTAAGTGCCTAATTTAAACTGATTGGGCAAAATTCAAACATTCAAATGCCTGAAGCCTGTTACCAAGGCAACCTTGCTGTTTGGCCTTTGATATAATGTTTCAGTCTGTGTACTGGCACCACATGCACCTGCATTTGTTTCGTTAACTTTCTAAGCACAGAGAAAACACTATCTTTGAAAGGGATCATTCAATACCTTCATTTCTTAGCATTTTACAATTTTTAAAATAATTTTACGCACACCAACTTTGCAATAATACCTTGGACTTATTTACTGTACAAGATGCAAGGCACCAATTGCTCATAAGGGATTTGGTGGGTTAATTTATTAAGACTAAGCACATGAGAACAGTTACGCACAAATATAAAATGTGAAGGTCTCAGAGCTGTGTGTGCGTTCTGCTCAAAGCAACATGAAACTAAGACATGTTTCCCTTCTAGTGATGTCATACTGAAATCTCTTTAAAGCATATCGCAACATCCCCCTTTCTTTTTAGAGATAACATCCTCCCTTCCAAATCAGTGTAACTGTTTCACAATGTATGTTTACGCTTAGTTACAAGTGCATTAGTGTATAGGACTGATGAATCTATGAGTCTCTAAAGCATGAAGGTAACAGGCTGGTACTCCCTGATCTTGTAATGGAAACCTCATCTGGATGTTTTTTTAAATTGCTCGCAGTAATCAATGGGAATGCCAACCTTGTGTGTTATTTCTCATTGCACTTGGGATCTTGTCTTGGATTCAATAAGAATGTACGATGGTTGAGAAGCTGGAATGGATCTAATTTGTCCTTGGTCATGCCTTACTATTGTGCATTTGTGTGTAATGACTTCTTATGACCTTGGTTCTGAATACGGGCGGCACAGTGGCACAGTGGTTAGCACTGCTGCCTTCACAGTGCCAGGGACCATGGTTCGATTCCAGCCTTGGTGACTGTCTGTGTGGAGTTTGCACATTCTCCCAGTGTCTGCGTGGATTTCCTCTGGGTGCTCCGGTTTCCTCCCACATTCCAAAGATGTGCAGGTTAGGTTGATTGGCCATGCTAAATTGTTCCTTAGTATAGCTTAGGGGAAATAGTGGGCTAAATATGTGGAGTTACAGGGATAGGACCTGGGTAAGATGCTCTGTCAGAGAGTCAGTGCAGACCCTATGGGCTCCTGATGCACTGTAGAGATTCTATGGAATCCTTGGGTAGTTGCCATGTACCTTTTGCTGTCCCAACTCTAAACTTGGAAATTGTCTCCCAGAATTTTTATCTTGCACACTGGTAATCTTCTCTTGCAGTTTTAAAGGTTTCTCTCTAGTTTCAGAAAGAGAGCAGAATGGGTAGGGGTAGGAAAATTGGGATGCACTTGTCTGCCAAACATGCAAGTTGATGAAACAGTTGCACTTAAAGGTGTCACTGTCAGATGTAACATTGCAATGTGTTTATCTTGCTTGGCCTGTCTAAGTTTGAAAATTAGGGAGTGGCACTGCTGATCAGGGACAGTGTCACAGCTGTAGAGAAGGTGCAAGTCATGGAGGGATTGTCTATGGAGTCTCTGTGGGTGGAAGTTTGGAGCAGGAAGGGGTCGATAACTTTGCTGGGTGTTTTCTACAGGCCGCCCAATAGTAACAGGGATGTTGAGGAGCAGATAGGGAAACAGATCCTGGAGAGATGTCGTAATAACAGGATTGTCGTGATGGGAGACTTTAATTTCCCAAACATCGATTGGAATATCCCTAGGGTAAGGGGTTTGAATAGGGAGGAGTTTGTTAGGTGTGTTCAGGAGGGTTTCCTGACACAGCATGTGGATAAGCCTACAAGAGGAGAGGCTGTACTCGATCTGGTACTGGCTAATGAGCCTGGACAGGTGTTGGGTCTCTCAGTGGGGGAGCATCTTGGGGATAGTGATCATAACTCTATCTCCTTTACGCTAGCATTGGAAAGAGATAGGATCAGGCAAGCTAGAAAAGTGTTTATCTGGAGTAAGGGGAAATATGAAGCCATCAGGCAGGAGATTAGAGGCGTAAATTGGAAGGAGGCAGTCTCGAGGAAAAGTACCGACGTAAGGTGGCAGATTTTCAAGGAATGTTTGTCTGGAGTTCTGCATGACAACGCAGTAATCAATGGGATTGCCACCCTTGTGTGTTATTTCTCATTGCACTTGGGATCTTGTTCTGGATTCAATAAGAATGTACGAAAGTTGAGGAGCTGGAATGGATCTAATTTGTCCTTGGTTATGCCTTACTATTGTGAGACAGGGAGGTTTTGGTAGGTTACAGGAATCGTGGTGCACAAAAGCTGCGCTGAACCTAGTCAAAAAGAAAAGGAAAGCGTACAAAAGGTTCAGAGAGCTAGGCGATGATAGGGATCTAGATGAGTATACGGCTTGTAGGAAGGGACTTAAGAAAGAAATTAGGAGAGCCAGAAGGGGTCACGAGAAGGCCTTGGAAGGTAAGATTAAGGAGAACCCTAAGGTGTTCTATAAATATGTGAAGAGTAAAAGGATGAGATGTGAAGGAATAGGACCTATAAAATGTGAAGGTGAGAAAGTCTGTACAGAACCGGAAGAAATAGCAGAGGTGCTTAATGAATATTTTACCGCGGTATTCACGGTGGAAAAAGACCTGGGTGGTTGTACTACAGGATTGAGGCGGTCTGAAAAGATTGAGTATGTGGACATTAAGAAAGAGGATGTGTTGGAAATTTTGAATAGCATCAAGATAGATAAGTCACCGGGACCGGATGGGATGTACCCCAGGTTACTGTGGGAGGTGAGGGAAGAGATTGCAGAGCC
This sequence comes from Mustelus asterias, assembly GCF_964213995.1. Classification (NCBI taxonomy): domain Eukaryota; kingdom Metazoa; phylum Chordata; class Chondrichthyes; order Carcharhiniformes; family Triakidae; genus Mustelus; species Mustelus asterias. The sequence continues at coordinate 112,438,754 of NC_135810.1, forward strand.
TCTGGCGATGATCTTTGCATCATCGATGGAGACAGGAGAGGTTTGGAGGATTGGAGGATTGCGGATGTGGTTCCTATATTCAAGAAAGGGAATAGGGATAGCTCAGGAAATTAACGACAGGTGAGTCTAACCTCAGTGGTTGGTAAGTTGATGGAGAAGATCCTGAGGGACAAGATTTATGAACATTTTGAGAAGTTTAGTATGCTCAAAAGTAGTCAGCACGGCTTTGTCAAAGGCAAATCGTGCCTTACGAGCCTTGTAGAGTTCTTTGAAAATGTGACTAAACACATTGACGAAGGAAAAGCAGTAGATGTGGTTTACATGGACTTCAGCAAGGCGTTGATAAGTCCCCCATGCAAGACTTCTCGAGAAAGTGAGAGGGCATGGGATCCAAAGGGCTGTGGCCTTGTGGATCCAGAACTGGCTTGTCTGCAGAAGGCAGAGAGTGGTTGTAGATGGGTCTTTTTCGGAATGGAGGTCGGTCACCAGTGGAGTGCCCCAGGGATCTGTTCTGGGACCCTTGCTGTTTGTCATTTTCACAAATGACCTGGATTAGGAAGTGGAGGAATGGGTTGGTAAGTTTGCCGACGACACGAAGGTTGGTGGTGTTGTGGATAGGTTGGAGGGATGTCAGAAGCTGCAGCATGACATAGATAGGATGCAAGACTGGGCGGAGAAGTGGCAGATGGACTTCAACCCGGATAAATGTGTAGTGGTCCATTTTGGCAGGTCAAATGGGATGAAGGAGTATAATATCAAGGGTAAGACTCTTAGCAGTGTAGAGGAGCAGAAGGACCTTGGGGTCCGGGTCCATAGGACTCTTAAATCGGCCTCGCAGGTGGAGGAGGTGGTTAAGAAGGCGTATGGTGTGCTGGCCTTCATCAATCGAGGGATCGAGTTTAAGAGTCAGGAGATAATGATGCAGCTTTATAAGACCCTCGTCAGACCCCACTTGGAGTACTGTGCTCAGTCTGGTCGCCTCATTACAGGAGGGATGTGGAAATGATTGAAAGGGTGCAGAGAAGATTTACAAGGATGTTGCCTGGATTGGTTGGCATGCCTTATGAGGATAGGTTGAGGGAGCTCGGTCTTTTCTCCTTGGAGAGACGAAGGATGAGAGGTGACCTGATAGAGATGTGCAAGATGTTGAGAGGTATAGATCGGGTGGATTCTCGGAGGCTTTTTCCCAGGGCTGAAATGGTTGCTACGAGAGTACACAGGTTTAAGGTGCTGGGGAGTAGGTACAGAGGAGATGTCAGGGGTAAGTTTTTCACTCAGAGGGTGGTGGGTGAGTGGAATCGGCTGCCGTCAATGGTGGTGGAGGCAAACTCGCTAGGGTCTTTTAAGAGACTTCTGGATGAGTACATGGGACTTAATAGGATTGAGGGTTATAAGTAAGCCTATATATAAGCCTATGTAGGTAGGGGCATGACCGGCGCAACTTGTGGGCCGAAGGGCCTGATTGTGCTGTATTTTTTCTATGTTCTATGTTCTAAACCTTTGAATCATTTGCTCAGCAATGCTGTTAGATTTAGGGGACTTATGAGAAGAAGTCGTGTGGTCGATATTCCACTTCTCACACATAACCTGAAATGGCTTACCAATAAGTTGTCGGCCATTATACATAATGATCTCTCCTGGCACATCAAATAAACTTAAAATAGCACTTAGATCATTCTCCACTTGTTGACATATTGTGCAACCATCAAATAATGGAGTCTTTGGTAAAGCAGTTGACAATGACAATGAAGTCAGTGTCAATGGATCACCTCTTCTTGTAGCTGCTGGCATTTGCATTATGAAAATCTCCCAAATTAACTTGGAAAGCATCTTCAAGTTTGATGTCGATCAAGATGTAAGGATATACCTCCTGTATTTAGCAGATTAGGCAATCTGCTCCATCCATGCAATGCAACCATCAAGTTACCTGGCTTGCAACTAATCTTACAGTCATAATCTTGAATCTGTATGAAGAGATATTGCAATCTTGGTGACTGATTTTCATCAGATCACCTCCAACGGATTGTAGTTGGTCCCTGCCACAAATCTCCTGCCATATAGGAACAAATGGCAGATGGAGTGCAATTTAGATAAATGTGAGCTTATACATTTTGGTAGATTGAACCAGGGCAGGATTTATTCAGTTAATTGCAGGGCGTTGGGGAGAGTTTAGAACAAAGAGAACGAGGGGTACAGGTTCATAGCTCCTTGAAAGCCAGAGATAGTAGTAGAGGTGGGTACAAGTTTGTCTTTTAAAAAGCATTTGGGCAGTTACATGGGTAAGATGGCTATAGAGGGATATGGGCCAAATGCGGGCAATTGGGACTAGCTTACTGGTTAAAAAAGGGGCGGCATGGACAAGTTGGGCCGAAGGGCCTCTTTCCATGCTGTAAACCTCTATGACTCTATAACTGAAAACACATGATATAAGTTCATAAGTTCATAAATTCATAAGTTACATGAGCAGAATTAGGCCATTTGGCTCATCAACTCTGCCATTCGATCGTGGCTGATATGCTCCTCATCTCCATTTTCCTGCCTTCTCCCCATAACCCTTCAACCCATTACCAATTAAAAATCTGTCTAACTCCTCCTTAAATTTACCCACTGTCCCAGCATCCACCGCACTTTGGGATAGCAAATTCCACAGATTCACAACCCTTTGGGAGAAGTAGTTTCTCCTCAACTCTGTTTTAAATTTGCTACCACTTATCCTAAGACTAAGTCCTACAATGCCCACAAGAGGAAGCATCTGCTCCACGTTTTCTTTATCCATACCTTCATCATCTTGTATACCTCAATTTGATCTCCCCTCATTCTTCTAAATTCCAGAGAGTATCGGCCTAAACTGTTCAATCTCTCTTCACACGGCAAACCCCTCATTTCTGGAATCAATCGAATAAGCCTCTTCTGAACTGCCTCCAATGTCACTACATCTTTCCTCAAATAAGGGGACCAAAACTGTGCACAATACTCCAGGTGCGGCCTCACCAATGCCTTGTATAGTTGCAACAATACTTCCTTACCTTTATATTCTATTCCTTTAGCTATAAATGCCAACATTCCATTTACTTTCTTTATTATCTGCTGTACCTGCATGCTACTTTTCTGTGACTCATGAACAAGGACACCCAGATCCCTCTCCACTGGAGCACCCGGAAGTCTCTCCCCATTTAGATAATAAGTCGCCTTTCCATTTTTCCGACCAAAATGCATGACCTCACACTTATCCACGTTAAACTTCATCTGCCACATTTTGGCCCACTCTCCTAACCTATCTATATCCATTTGTAAGGTTCTTATTTCCTCATTGCAACTTACTATCCCACTTATTTCGTTTCATCTACAAATGTGGCTACAGAGCCTTCTATGCCTGTATCCAAGTCATTAATATAGATTGTAAATAGCTGGGGTCCAAGGACCGAACCCTGTGGCACCCCACTAGTTACGTCTCGCCATCCAGAAAAAAACCATTTATCCCAACTCTCTGTCTTCTGTCCATCAGCCAATCTCCTATCCAAGATAATAAATTATCCCTAATCCCATGTGATCGAACCTTGTGAATGGACCTTTTGTGCAGCACCTTATCAAACGCCTTCCGGAAGTCCAGATATACTACATCTACAGGATCCCCATTATCCACTTTGCTTGTTACAGCTTCGAAGAACTCTAGCAAATTAGTCAAACATGATTTGCCCTTCATAAAACCACGCTGACTCTGATGGATAGCGTTTTGACTTTCCAAATGTCCTGATATTGCTTCCTTGATAATTGATTCTAACACTTGCCCAACAACAGATGTTAAACACTGAAGCTAATGTTTCCCAATTGGTGTTGGAATAATTGGATTTTGTTATGGACAGATTTTGAAGTAAATGCAATCAGTTTGCCTTTTTGTAGTATGCATGCTCCCCAGACCTTTCTGTGAGGCATCTATTTCCAGGGTAGCTATCTCCCTAGGATTGGAAGAATGCACATTGCTACCACCACCTCAAACACTGACACCTGCCGTATTACTCTTTGCAAAGGTATACCCACAATTTATAACCATACGATACCTGGAAAAAGTGTATATTGGTTACAACCATACTACATGTGACATTGGATCAAAGGACCTTAAAGAACATGCACACTATAAAGATCCCAGATACAAATATAAATTACTTATTTGCTAACAACACATGTTGTGCCTGTTTCAGCGAAACAAAATAAATGATAGCCATTGGCTGGTTCATCCTTGTCATGTTGATACTTCTGACAAACTGTTTCAGTGCTTCGAAGAGATATTGGTGGTTTTACACCACGGGAAAGGCACATCCTTTTTCAACAATTCCTTTAATGATGAAGATTTTTGAGCAAAATTGGCAATGTGTGGAGACAAGGAATTCAAGAGATCCAGATAGCTTCAAAGATTGTCATGATCTGGAGCAGTTGGCAGGTCTTTAAGTTTTTTTAAGTCTATTTATTAGTCACAAGTAGGCTTACATTAACACTGCAATGAAGTCACCGTGAAAATCCTCTAGTCACCACACTCCGATGCCTGTTTGTGTACACTGTACAGGAATTTAGCATGGCCAATGCACCTAACCAGCACGTCTTTTGGACTGTGGGAGGAGGAAACTAGAGCAGCCAAAGGAAACCCACGCAGACACGGGGAGAATGCGCCAACGCCGCACAGGCAGTGACCCAAGCTGGGAATCGAACCCGGGTCCCTGGTGCTGTGAGGCAGCAGTGCAAACCACTGTGCCACCGTGCCACCCATATTTAATCTCTTTTTCAGTTGGATTGGGACATATGCAGTGGAGTAAATAGAACCAAAGAAATAGTTAGTTGGTAGTACAGAGGTTGAGTCATTTTGTTGAGGCTTTTCATCTTGTGCTCATCAAGACAATATCAGGGAAATCAACAACTTTGAGAAGAGAGTGCTGATTGGTTGGCAGGTGGATCCTGATTGGTATGGGCGTTTCCATGGAGAATGCAATAGCTGATCGTGACTGACAGTTAACTGCCAAGCACTGTTTGAAAGTTTAAACCAGTCAGCTTGACTCTGGTTGATCAAGGCATTGTGCCGAGGGATGAATCAGCGAATGGCTGCCACTTATTTTGTTTAGTTGAAACAGGCACAACATGTCTTGTTAGGAAATAGAGATAGTTTAAGTAATTTATATTTGTATCTGGGATCATAACAGTGTGCATGTTCTTTGAGGTCCTTTGATCCAATGTCGCATGTAGTATAGAAGAAAAAACAAAGAACAAAGAAAATTACAGCACAGGAACAGGCCCTTCAGCCCTCCAAGCCTGCACCGACCATGCTGACCGTCTGAACTAAAACCCTCTTCCTATCCTATTCATGTTTTTGTCTAGATGCCCCTTAAAAGTCACGATCGTATCTGCTTCCACTATCTCCCCCGGCAGCGAGTTCCAGGCACCCACCACCCTCTGTGTAAAAAACTTGCCTCATACATCCCCTTTAAACCTTGCCCCTTGCAAGTATGGCTGTAACCAATATACACTTTTTACAGGAATGGTACGGTTATAATTGTGGGTAAACCTTTGCAAAAAGTAATACAACAAGCATCAGTGTTTGAGGTGATGGCAATAACGTGCATCCTCTGGCAATATGGATATGAATGGGAAGATTAGAGAAAGGTTTTCAGGAAGGGATCTCCTCAAAGAATGTACAGTGTACCCATCATTGTAATTATGGCAGTACATGTTCTGTGTTGAAGTATTCAAAGTGTAACAGGAAGGGACAGAGATAAATAAAAAAAAACTAACCTTTGTATTTTGAAATGAGATCGGGAATTTCTGAGTAATTACATTGCAAAGATTGGTTTATCACAGGGATCAGCTGGATGCCAAGTCCGATGCATGGTCAGTGCTATTTTACTTCATCTCGGCCTAAACACAAGTAGCTTTATCCTCCTTCATTACTGTCTCTCTTCCTTCACTTCTCATTTGTACCCTACTCCTTTACCACTCATTGTCACTTTTTCATAGAATCCTTACAATGCAGAAGGAGACCATTCGGCCCATTGAGTCTGCACCTACTCTCTGACCCACCTCCTATCACTGTAACCCCATATCCATCTAACCTATGCACCGACACATCTCGGGACGCTAAGAGGCGAATTACCACGGCCAATCCACCTAATCTGCACATCTTTGGATTGTGGGAGAAAACGGGAGCACCCGGAGGAAACCCACACGGACACGGGGAGAACGTGCAGACTCCACACAGACAGTGACCCAAGCCGAGAATCGAACCTGGGTCCCTGGCGCTGTGAGGCAGCAGTGCTAACCACTGTGCCACCGTGCCGCCCCTTTCTCTGCTGGTCTTTCCTTCAACCCTTTCTCGCCCTTTCTCTCCTCCGCTTTCACCTTGCATTCACAATCATCCCTTTCTCTCTCCCTTCACATTTCTTTCTGTTTCTCTCCCCCTGCAGGGTACCAGATGGAATGCATCCCAGGGTACTGAAAGAAATTCAGTAAGAAGTTTAACAACACCAGGTTAAAGTCCAACAGGTTTATTTGGTAGCAAAAGCCAAAAGTAGGGGGTAGGGTGGCTTTTGCTACCAAATAAACCTGTTGGACTTTAACCAGGTGTTGTTAAACTTCTTACTGTGTTTACCCCAGTCCAACGCCGGCATCTCCACATCATGACTGAAAGAAATGTCAGAGGTAATAGCGGATGCGTTAGTGGTTATTTATCAAAATTCGGTGGATTCTGGGGTAGTGCCGGCGGATTGGAAAATGGCTAATGTTACGCCGCAGTTTAAAAAAGGAAATAGACAAAAGGCGGGTAACTACAGGCCGGTTAGCTTAACGTCTGTAGTTGGGAAAATGCTGGAATCCATCATTAAAGAAGAAATAGCAGGCCATCTGGATAAGAATGGTTCGATTAAGCAGACGCAGCATGGATTCATGAGGGGAAAGTCGTGCTTGACGAACTTGTTGGATTTTTATGAAGATGTGACTAGTGCGGTTGACGGAGGGGAACCGGTGGATGCGGTGTTTTTGGATTTCCAAAAGGCGTTTGATAAGGTGCCTCACAAAAGGTTGCTGAAGAAGATTGGGTCACATGGAGTTGGGGGTAGGGTGTCAGCATGGATTGGGGATTGGCTATCCGACAGGAAGCAGAGAGTCGGAATAAATGGGTGCTTTTCCGGTTGGCAGATGGTAACTAGTGGCGTGCCGCAGGGATCGGGACTGGGGCCTCAACTATTTACCATTTATATAGACGGTCTGGAGGAGGGGACTGAGTGTAGGGTAACAAAGTTTGCAGACGACACAAAGATAAGTGGAAAAGTGAATCGTATGGAGGGCGTAGAAGGTCTGCAGAGAGATTTGGACAGGCTGAGTGATTGGGCGCGGATCTGGCAGATGGAGTATAACGTTAACAAATGTGAGGTTATTCACTTGGAAGAAATAATAGCAAATTGGATTATTATCTAAATGGAAAGAAATTACAACATGCTGCTGTGCAGAGGGACCTGGGGGTCCTTGTGCATGAGACGCAAAAACCCAGTCTGCAGGTGCAACAGGTGATCAAGAAGGCAAATGGGATGTTGGCCTATATCGCAAGGGGGATAGAATATAAAAGCAGAAATGTCTTGCTGCATCTGTACAGGGCATTGGTGAGGCCGCAGCTGGAATACTGTGTGCAGTATTGGTCCCCTTATTTGCGGAAGGATATATTGGCCTTGGGGGGAGTGCAGAGAAGGTTCACCAGGTTGATACCAGAGATGAGGGGTGTTGATTATGAGGAGAGACTGAGCAGATTGGGTTTGTATTCGTTGGAGTTTAGAAGGCTGAGGGGGGATCTTATAGAGACCTATAAGATAATGAAGGGACTGGATAGGGTAGAGGTGGAGAGATTCTTTCCACTTAGAAAGGAAGCTAGAACTAGAGGGCACAGCCTCAAAATAAAGGGGGGTCAGTTTAGGACAGAGTTGAGGAGGAACTTCTTCTCTCAGAGGGTGGTGAATCTCTGGAATTCTCTGCCCACTGAAGTGGTGGAGGCTACCTCGTTGAATATGTTTAAATCACGGATAGATGGATTCCTGATCGGTAAGGGAATTAGGGGTTATAGGGATCAGGCGGGTAAGTGGAACTGATCCACTTCAGATCGGCCATGATCTTATTGAATGGCGGGGCAGGCTCGAGGGGCTAGATGGCCTACTCCTGCTCCTATTTCTTATGTTCTTATATGCAATCCTCTCTCAGCTCCTTCACTTTTCGTTCTCCATTTCACCCTCATTGCTCTTTCTACAGTTTTTACTCTTGGTCTCTCCTCTCTCTCCCCTTCCTTCACTTTGCTCTTTCTCATGCCCTCCGACATCACTTTCCTGTCTCTCCCTCTTTGTGAGCAGCCTGAGGGAGGTGACTGAAAATTTCCAAAACATAGCCATGTACTCAAATCGTTGACTCTGGCCCAGTGCTGACAAGTGGGATTAGATGCGGCATGGTGGCACAGTGGTTAGCATTGCTGCCTCACAGCACCAGGGACCCGGGTTTGATTTCGGCCTTGGGTCACTGTCTGTGTGGAGTTGTGCACGTTCTCCCCGTGTCTGCGTGGGTTTCCTCCGGGTGCTCCAGTTTCCTGCCACAGTCCAAAGGATGTGCTGGTTAGGTACATTGACCGTGCTAAATTCTTTCTCAGTGTACCCGAGATGTGTCGGTGTGCAGGTTAGATGGCGCTGGAGTGTGGCGACTAGGAGATTTTTCCAGTAACTTCATTGCAATGTTAACATAAGCCTACTTGTGACACTAATAAATAGATATTAAACTTTAACTTAGGTGGGCAGGTCAGGGCCTTTCATGCGTTGGTGCCGACTCGATGGGCCGAAGGGCCTCTTTCTGTGATTTTGACTCTTAAAATCAAAATCCAATCAACTATTTGAGCTGTGAATTATGACTGGTAATTGTGATGCAGGAGACGCTGGTGTAGCAAGAATGTCACTGGAGTAAAAATCCAGCAGCCGAGGCTAAAGTTCTCAGGGGTATGAGTTCGAAGACTACCAGGGCAGCTGGTGGAATTCAAATTCATTTAACTAATCATTCTGGGGTTGGAAGCACATCTTAATAATGGGGATCATATAATCATAATCGATTGCCGCAAAAACCCATCTGGCTCACTCACGTCCTTTAGGGATGGAAATCTGCTGGCCTTTCCTGTCCTGGCCTACACATGACTCCAATCCTCTGGCAATGTGCCCTCTGAAATGGCCTAGCAGCTTACCCAGGTCAAGGGTAATTAGGGATGGTCATAAAATACTGGACTTGCGGGTGACACTCATACCCCCTCCCCCCCCGAGGAAACAGAATAAAGGTGTGGGCTGAAATTTTGGAAGGGAGATTGGAAGGGAGATTTGGCTGGGCGCCAAGTTCCCCGACTTCACTGCAGCGGGAGCATGGCATGAACAGGCGGTAAGATTGCACCCAAGATATATTTATTTTGCCTTGAGAGGAGCCCATTTTGGAAGTGAAGCAACTGCGCTACATCCTTGTCCAATGTTAAACTTGGCAAAGGGTCGCCGCGCTGTGTGTATACGGTGTATTTGAAGAAAAATTCACCAAAGATCCTTAGACAGCACCTCCAAACCCATGACCACTTCCATCGAGAAGGACAAGGGCAGCAGATAAATGGGAACACCACCGCCTGCAAGTTCCCCTCCAAGCCTCTCACCATCCTGACTCAGAAATATATCGCTGTTCTTTCACTGTCACTGGGTCAAAATCCTGGAATTCCCTCCCTAACGGCATTGTGGGTCAACCCACAGCACGTGGACTGCAGCGATTCAAGAAGGCAGCTCATCACCACCTTCTCAAGGGCAACTAGGGATGGGCAATAAATGCTGTGATGTGGAGATGGGCAATAAATGCTGGCCAGCCAGTGACGCCCATGTCCCACGAATGACTAAAGAAAAGCTGGTGAGTCAGCGATGTAGCAGAGGGTACCGTGCTGGCTGTGCGCAGAGTGTAACTATCCACTCAATCTGTGTGTGACGGGGGTAGGGGGGGGGGGGGAGGGCTGCGGGAGAGGGCCACCTCGCTGATTGCTCACTCAGTGGGTGACCAGATTGGTGTCAGCTGGCCGTGCCCCCGAGGCCGCTGTCCTCGGGGGACGCAGCAAATGGAAGCCACGCATACAAAAGGCAGGCAGCCAGCAGCAGGTGGCCTCCGCTGAGGTAATCAGGATCACATTCAGCTCACAAGAGGAAAGAAATCAGTCTCAGTTTCCAAGCCCGCGCCGACAGGAGCTTGAAGCAACCTCATTAATGCTGGAGGGGACACGTGAGGCACACTGACTGCACTAATTGTCCCGTCCTCATTCAGAGGGAGATGAATTACAATCCCAACACTCGGGGTAAAGCAAACACCTATCATAAAAATCATGTCACTACTATGCAGATGTCACCAGCTTTGCATACCTCTGTGTATCATTTTTTTCTCTCTCTCTTATAAGACGAAGTGCTGCTTGCATAATTGATTTCCCGTTTTGATTTGGCTTTAGTCAAGCTATCAACTGCAGGTCATTCAAGATGTTTTTTTTTTCTCCAACACAAAAGCTTTCTACTCCATTCCTTTGACTGATACCAGGCTTCCATGTAAACTGGCTTTTCTTTTTAATGAGCCCTTCTCTTCAATGGAAAAACAAACCTGCTTTTAAAAGCGACTTGACTGGGAAAGAAAATGCAGAAATTGTGCGTTTCTTTCTCTAACTCTGCTTCCTTCTCCTCACGCTCCTCTACCCCAATCCGGGCTTTTGCAGTGGACATTGCCAGACCTCCATTACCTCTCCAGTCCAGCCCAGAGAGATTATTTTATTTCTTTTTTTTTGTGTTGGTTAGGGGGATTAGTGGGGCAAAGACATGGGGCTGTGGGGATAGGGCCCCCGAGTGGGATGCTCTGTCGGAAAGTCGGTGCAGATTTGATGGGCTGAATGGCCTCCTTAAGCACTGATTCTATGATTCTATTCATTCGTGGGACATCGGCGTCACCGGCTGGCCAGCATTTATTTATCACTCACCTGATGAAGGAGCGAGACAGCTTGTGCTGCCAAATAAACCTGTTGTACTTTAACCTGGTGTTGTGAGGCTTCTTACTGTGCTTACTCCAGTCCAACGCCGGCACCTCCACATCACAGCATTTATTGCCCATCCCTAGCCCAATCCTTACATTAACATTGCAATGAAGTTACTGTGAAAATTCATGGGACATCGGCGTCACTGGCTGGCCAGCATTTTCACAGTAACTTCATTGCAATATTAATGTAAGCCTAAAGTTTAAAGTTTTATTTATTAGTCACAAGTAAGGCTGACATTAACACTGCAATGAAGTTGCTGTGAAATTCCCCTAGTCACCACAGTCTGGCGCCTGTTCAGGTCAATGCACCTAACCACACGTCTTACAGAACGTGGGAGGAAACTGGAGCACCCGGAGGAAACCCAAGCAAACATGGGGAGAATGTGCAAACTCCACACAGACAGTGACCCAAGCCGGGAATCGAACCCGGGCCCCTGGCACTGTGAAGCAGCAGTGCTAACCACTGTGCTACCGTGCTGCCTACTTGTGACACTAATAAATAAACTTAACCTAGTTGCCCTTGGAGAGCAGTTGAGAGTCAATCACATTGCTGTAGCTCTGGAGTCACATGTAGGTCAGACCAGGTAAGGATGGCAGATTTCCTTCCCAAAAGGACATTGGTGAACTAGATGGGCTTTTCCGACAACCATTTCATGGTCATCAGTAGATTCTCAATTCCAGATATGCTTTAATCAAGTTCAAATTCCATCATCTGCCATGGCGGGATTCAAACCGAGGTCCCCAGAACATTAGCTGAGTTTCTGGATTAATAGTCTAGTGATAATTCCACTAGACCAGCGCTTTCCCGCTTGACCATAGGTTTATCACATTGGAGCCTGGAACTCGCTGCCAGGGGAGGTAGTGGAAGCAGATACAATAGTGACTTTTAAGAGGCGTCTTGACAAATACATGAATAGGATGGGAATAGAGGGATATGGTCCCCGGAAGGTTTTAGTTCAGACGGGCAGCATGGTCGGTGCAGGCTTGGAGGGCCGGAGGGCCTGTTCCTGTGCTGTAATTTTTCTTTGTTCTTTGTTCATTCAATGACTGCGCATATACATTGGATCACTGGATAACGACCCATCGTGGAGGAGTTGCTGATTTAGAAACTATTAGTGAAGATGCTGTTGCAGGGCACTTAGAAAAATTCAAGGTAATCAGGTAGAGTCAACATGGTTTTGTGAAAGGGAAATTATAGGTTGCGATTCTCTGGCCATGCACACCCCAGGACCGGGAATTCCCGCCCGAGCTCAACGGGCTTTTAAATTGTCCACTGAATTTTCTGTCATGCCAGTTATGATTCCCGCGGCAGGCAAGACGAGAGAATTTCAGCCGGTGTTTAACCAATTCATTGGGGTTCTTTGGAGGAGTCATATGCGTTTTGGATAAAGGGGAAGTGGTTGATGTATCGTACTTCTTGCCTTTACCATTTCTCATCTCAACCCAAACTGCTTCTGAATCCTGGTTTCCTGAACTTTAGGTCATCCCTCTCTCATGGGCGTCACAGTGGCATAGTGGTTAGCACCGCTGCCTCACAGTGCCAGGGACCCGGGTTCGATTCCCGACATTGGGTGACTGTGCAGGATCAGCACGTTCTCCTCGTGTCTGCGTGGGTTTCCTCTGGGTGCTCCGGTTTTTTCCCACAATCTGAAAGATGTGCTGGTTAGGTGCATTGGCCATGCTAAATTCTCCCTCAGTGTACCAGAACAGGCGCCGTAGTGTGGCGACTCAGCGATTTTCACAGAAACGCCATTGCAGTGTTAATGAAAGCCTACTTGTGACACTAATAAATAACCTTAAACTAAAAAACTTAAACTAAACTAATGCCATCGTCAATGAACAGAGCCACCCTTCCATTTGTTCTCAACTTCCTGTCCTTCCTAAATGTCACATATCCTTCAGTATTCGGGTCCAAATCTATGTCATCCTGTAGTCATGTCTCTGGAATGGCTATCAGATTGTACTTATTAATTTCTATTTATGTTATCAGTTCATCTGTTTTGTTTCAAATGTACATTCAGATACAGAGCCTTAGGTTTTGTCCTTTTATTATTTTTGTAGCATCAGGCCTTATCTACTGATTTACTTTTAGATTTGTACTCTGCTTCTTCCTGGCAGATGGAGTATAATGTGGGGAAATGTTAAATGGTTCATTTTGACAAGAAAAATAACGAAGCAGCAAATGTAAGAGTAAGAGTGATAGAGGTTTACAGCATGGAAACAGGCCCTTCGGCCCAACTTGTCCATGCCGCCCTTTTTTTTGTTAAACCCCTCAGCTAATCCCAATTGCCCGCATTTGGCCCATATCCCTCTATACCCATCTTACCCATGTAACTATCTAAATGCTTTCTAAAATACAAAATTGTACCCGCCTCTACTACTACCTCTTGTTCCAGACACTCACCACACTCTGTGTGAAAGAATTGCCCTTCTGGACCCTTTTGTATCTCTCCCCTCTCATCTTAAACTTATGCCCTCCTGTTTGAGGCTCCCCTACCTTTGGGAAAAGATATTGACTATCTAGCTGATCTATGCCCCTCTATTTTATAGACGTCCATAAGATCACCCCTCAGCCTCGTAGGCTCCAGAAAAGAAAGTCCCAGTCTATCCAGCCTCTCCTTATAACTCAAGAGATTGCCAATCTCTGAGATTCAGAGGGATCTGGGTATCCTAATGCATGAACCACAAAAGGCAGGTATAGCAAGTTATTAAGAAAGCAATATAATGTTATTCTTCATTGTGAGAGAAATTTATTACAAAAGTAGGGAGGTTATGCTTCAGTTATGATGTGGAGATGCCGGCGTTGGACTGGGGTAAGCACAGTAAGAGGTCTCACAACACCAGGTTAAAGTCCAACAGGTTTATTTGGTAGCAAATACCATAAGCTTTCGGAGCGCTGCCCCTTCGTCAGATGGAGTGGATATCTGTTCTCCAACAGTGCACAGAGACACAGAAATCAAGTTACAGAATACTAAGGCATGGTACATTGGGGAAACCACGCAGACGCTACGACAACGGATGAATGAACACCGCTCGACAATCACCAGGCAAGACTGTTCTCTTCCTGTGGGGGAGCACTTCAGCAGTCACAGGCATTCAGCCTTGGATCTTCAGGTAAGCGTTCTCCAAGGCGGCCTTCACGACACACAACAGCGCAGAGCCGCTGAGCAGAAACTGATAGCCAAGTTCCGCACACATGAGAATGGCCTAAACCGGGATGTTGGATTTATGTCACATTATCAGTAACCCCCACAGCTTTCCCCCTGATCTTGCAGAATCTTACTAGCTGTTCTGTCTGGAGACAATACACATCTCTTTAACCTGTGTTTAATGTTCCCTCCACCCACATTATCTGTACCTTTAAGACCTGGCTGGCTGTAGAGATTTGCATTCTAATTAGTATTCTGTAACTTGATTTCTGTGTCTCTGTGCACTGTTGGAGAACAGATATCCACTCCATCTGACGAAGGGGCAGCGCTCCGAAAGCTTATGGTATTTGCTACCAAATAAACCTGTTGGACTTTAACCTGGTGTTGTGAGACTTCTTACTATGCTTCAGTTAGTTATACAGGGCACTAGTGACGCCACATCTGGAATATTGCGTACAGTATTGGTCTCCTTATTTAAGGAAATATGTAAATGCATTAGATGCAGTTCAGAGGTTTAATAGATTCATGCCAGGAAAGGGCGGGCTGTCTTATGAGGAAAGGTTGGAGAGGTTGGCACAGTGGTTAGCACTGCTGCCTCAAAGTGCCAGGGACCTGGGTACAATTCTGGCCTTGGGTCATTGTCTGTGTGGAGTTTGCGCATGCGCGTACACACACACACACACGCGCTCACACACAGACATACGCACATATACACATGGACACACACACACATGGACACATACAGACGCATACACACACACATACATACATGGACACACACACACACATGGACGCACATACAGATGCAAACACACAGGGTGGGATTTATGGCCCCGTCACAGTGTGTTTCCTGCGGCAGAGGCGAAACCTCAAATGAAGCCTTTATTTTATTTTATTAATTTATTTATTAGTCACAAGCAGGCTTACATTCACACTGCAATGAAGTTACTGTGAAAATCCCCGAGTCGCCACACTCTGGCACCTGTTCGGGTACACTGAGGGAGAATTTAGTGTGGCCAATGCACGTAACCCTACGACAAAACATCTTCTGAGTGTTTACTCAAATAACTGGACTGTCCAACCCCAAACTGGATTGGTAGCAACTTCAATAATACATTAGGTCATAAATGTGCCACCACCCCCGTGTGGGCGGCACGGTGGCACAATGGTTAGCACTGTTGCCTCACAGCTCCAAGGAACTGGGTTCAATTCCCGGCTTCTGGTCACTGTCTGTGTGGAATCTGCACATTTTCCCTGTGTCTGCGTGGGTTTTCTCCGGGTGCTCCAGTTTCCTCCCAAAGATGTGTGGGTTAGGTTGATTGGCCGTGTTAAATTGCCTCTTGGATTAACAGGGTAAATATGTGGGATTACCGGGTTAGGCTCTGGGTGCGATTGTGGTCAGTGCAGACTCGATGGGCCGAATGGCCTCCTTCTGCCCTGTAGGGATTCTATGATTCTATGAGTGAAGGTACAAAATTGTTTCATGCTACACCTCCACTATCAGTAGTCAACACAGTAGATCCTTTTCATTTGTCCCCCAAATTTCATACTTAAGTTTGAATGGCCTGGACTGTGGATGGCAGGAAGCTATATTGGTATCTTCCTATTTGAAAGGTCAGAAGTGGGGGTGTTCGCTGATGATTGCAGAATGTTCAGCACCATTCGTGACTCCTCAGATACTGAAGCAGTCCATGTTCGAATGCAACAAGATCTGGACAATATCCAGGCTTGGGCTGACAAGTGGCAAGTCACATTCACGCCACACAAATGCCAGGCAATGACCATCACCAATAAGAGACACTCTAACCACTGCCCCTTGACATTCAATGGTGTAACCATCACTTAATCGCCCACTGTCACCATCCTTGGGGTTACCATTGACCAGAAACTCAACTGGACTCACTACATAAACACAGTGGCTACAAGAGCAGGTCAGAGGCTAGGAATACTGTGGCGAGTATCTCACCTCCTGACTCTCCAAAGCCTGTCCGCCATCTCTAAGGCACAAGTCAGGAGTGTGATGGAATACTCCCCACTTCCCTCTAACAACACTCAAGAAGCTTGACACCATCCAGTATAAAGCAGCGCACTTGATTGGCACCACATCCACAAACATTCAGTCCCTCCACCGGCGACAATCTGTAGCAGCAGTGTGTACTATCTACAAGATGCACTGCAGAAATTCACCAAAGATCCTTAGACAGCACTTTCCAAACCCATGACCACTTCCATCTCGAAGAACAAGGGCAGCAGATACATGGGAACACCACCACCTGCAAGTTCCCCTCCAAGCCACTCACCATCCTGACTTGGAAATGTATCGCTGTCCCTTCCCAGTCGCTGCGTCAAAATCCTGGAATTCCCTCCCTAACGGCATTGTGGGTCAACCCACAGCATGAGGACTGCAGCGATTCATGAAGGCAGCTCATCACCACCTTCTCAAGGGCAACTAGGGATGGGCAATAAATGCTGGCCCAGCCAGAGACGCTCGTGTCCCACAAATGAATTTTAAAAAATCAAAATGAATGTGCACTGCCTCTTCCTCCTTCTGCTATCTGGTGCAAAGCCCAATCCTATATTGGAGAGGGTTCCTCGCTCTATAGGAGCTATTCTATTATTAACTGCCAGGGGATGCACCAGACTGGTAACTGTTATGAAGAAAGAATTGCAGGTTGTTGTCGACCCCAAATCCTAATTGTGTCGATTGAGCTTTCTCTCCACAGGATGATGCTGACAGACTGAACGGTCAGAGGATTGATGAGTAAGGTGATGTTTAAGTGGTTTAATCACCTTCAGGTTCCCTTATTATGGGATAGCAACAGATTTACTTCAGTGAGTAGATCGATTGTGGTTACCATGTTGAATCGAGCCTTTGCAGAATGTCCGATTTAATCTGGAAGAATGGGACGCAGGTGCAGCATAAGATTGAGAAAGTGGGGGGGCGATTCTCCCAAAAGTGCTGAATTGGTGGGAAAACTGTTCTAGATCACGACTGTTTTTTCAGTGCAGATTCAGACGTGAATCTCCGCACTCTGTGCACTGCAGACGTCACAATCGTGAATATCATTAAAAACCCGAGGGCGGGGCCTGTTCGTGCCGGAGTCTGACTCAGCTCCGGAACTCTGCGCATGCGCAGCGGTCCCGATCTGTCAGTCTCCCCGTTTGCTGGCCAGCCCGGGATCCCCACACAGCGTGATTGCGGCCCCCACAACAATTCCAGGGCTAGCCCTGACCCTCCCCCATCCCGGAGTGCCCCGATGTCCAGCCCACCCCCCCCCCCCCGCAGTGGCGATTCCCTCCCTCCCTCACCTCAGCAGACCCCCTCCCCCAACCTGCCCCAATCGCTGGCCTCCTTCCATCCCAGACCGATCGGCATGCAGAGTGGCAGCTCCACCTATCGCCCTTAGTCCCCACCCACAATAGGCCCCACCCCCTTGGCGCTGCCCGATGCCCACTGGGCAGTGCCACGGTGCACCCTGGGCATGGTCACTTTGCCCCCTTGGGCAGTGCCAGGGGGCACAGGCTGGCACTGCCAGGGTTCCCATGCCCAGGGGGCACAGCATCCCCACCACTTGACCCTTTGGGGGGCCCCGGTTGCCCCCCCCCTTCACCCGGCGGAGTCTCCCGCTAGTTCCCCAAACGTGGGGAGCTCGTCTGAACCCCGCTGGAATGAAGCACTCCTGGGGGGGTGGGAGAGGCTATCGGGCCCAGCATGCTCCGTGCTGGGCCCAATAATCACATTTAAACTACATTTAGAATATGTTAAAAACAGATTTAAATCACTTACCTCTCTTCCTGCCAATTTCCAGAGCTGTCCCGACTGCGACTGTTCTCTGGTTCTGGGAGACGCGCATGCGTCGGGAACGCATGCGGGAATCCTGCGAAATGGCCGACACGCGATTCTCCCGACCAGAGCCACCAGACAAATTGTGGGTCACAATGGGAGAATCACAGATGTTGCTACCCCGACCTGTGACACCAGGGAGTTGTCGGGTGAAGAATGAAAGACATTTTGGTCCACACTGTGATTTCCTGTTTCTCAGCCACATAAATACTCTGGCTACAAGAGTAGTAAGAAGTCTCACAACACCAGGTTAAAGTCCAACAGGTTTATTTGGTAGCAAATACCATAAGCTTTCGGAGCAATGCTCCTTCGTCAGATGGAGTGGTCTCTGTTCTCAAACAGGGCACAGACACAGAAATCAAATTACAGAATACTGATTAGAATGCAAATCTCTACAGCCAGCCAGGTCTTAAATGTACAGACAATGTGGGTGGAGGGAGCATTCAACACAGGTTAAAGAGAAGTGTATTGTCTCCAGACAGTACAGCTTGTGAAATTGTGCAAGTCCAGGGGGCAAGCTGTGGGGGTTACTGATAATGTGACATAAATCCAACATCCCGGTTTAGACCGTCCTCATGTGTGCGGAACTTGGCGATCAGTTTCTGCTCAGTGACTCTGCGCTGTCGTGTGTCGTGAAGGCCGCCTTGGAGAACGCTTACCTGAAGATCCAAGGCTGAATGCCCGTGACTGCTGAAGTGCTCCCCCACAGGAAGAGAACAGTCTTGCCTGGTGATTGTCGAGCGGTGTTCATTCATCCGTTGTCGTAGCGTCTGCATGGTCTCCCCAATGTACCATGCCTCGGGACATCCTTTCTTGCAGCGTATCACACTACAAGAGTAGGCCAGAGGCTGTGATTCTGCAGCATGTATCTCACCTCCTGACTCCCCAAAGCGCAATGACAATAATCTCCCCCACAATATCAGTAAAATGAAGAAGGTTGTCATCGGCTTCAGGAAATGTATTGGAGGACATGCCCCTGTCTACATCTAAGTTGATGAAGCGGAAATGGTCGACAGCTTCAAGCCTCTCGATGTCAAGATCACCAACAAACTGTCCTGGTCCCTCGATATCGAAGTTATGGTTAAGAAAGCCCACCAATACCTCTACTTTCTCAGGAGACTAAGAAAATTTGGCATGTCTGCTACGACTCTCACCAATTTTTACAGATGCACCATAAAAAGCATCTTTTCCGGATGTATCACAGCTTGCTATGGCTCCTGCTCTGTCCAAGACCGCAAGAAATGACAAAGTAAATGTAGCCCAATCCATCACGCAAACCAGCCTCCCATCCATTGACTCTGTCTACACTTCCCACTGCCTTGGAAAAGCAGCCAGCATAATCAAGGACCCCATGCACCCCAGACATACTCTCTTCCACCGTTTTCCATCAGGAAAAAGATACAAAAGTCTGAGATCACGTACCAACTGAGTCAAGAACATCTTCTTCTCTGCTGCCATTAGTCTTATGACTAATGCGGCACGGTAGCACAGTGGTTAGCATTGCTGCTTCACAGCTCCAGGGACCTGGGTTCGATTCCCGGCTTGGGTCACTGTCTGTGTGGAGTTTGCACATTCTCCTCGTGTCTGCGTGGGTTTCCTCCGGGTGCTCCGGTTTCCTCCCACAGTCCAAAGATGTGCGGGTTAGGTTGATTGGCCATGCTAAATTGCCCCTTAGGGTCCTGAGATGCGTAGGTTAGAGGGATTAGTGGGTTAAAATATGTAGGGATATGGAGGTAGGGCCTGGGTGGGATTGTGGTCGGTGCAGACTCGATGGGCCGAATGGCCTCTTTCTGTACTGTAGGAATTCTACGAATGAATGGACCTACCAGATATTAAGCTGATCTTTCTCTGCACCCTAGCTATGACTGTAACACTGTATCCTGTACCCTCTCCTTTCCTTCTCCCCTATGTACTCTTTGTCTGTATAACGCGCAAGAAACAATACTTGTATCCCAATACATGAGGCAAGAATAAATCAAATCAAAAAAGCCTATCCACAATCTACAAGACTTGAGTCAGGAGTGTGATGGAATACTCTCCACTTGCCTGGCTGGGTGAGGCTCCAAAAGTATTCAAAAATCCCAATACCATTTCTGGAAAGTTTGCAGCGGTTTCAAACATGACCTCTGTTCACTGCAGCTCATAGAGACCTTTTTTTAAATAGACACTGTAGACTGTTTGCTGCAGAATGCTGTTTAAATGGACTCAGTTTTTCGAGTAAACAGATTTTATTTGCTGTAAAACTAGTTACTTTCTGTGAGTCCGACTGTAAGATCGACCCCACCTCCAACCCATTGACTAAAACCTATGAAACTTACTGGCTGATACAGCAATGTCAATAGATCATCTGGAGGGAATATTGAAGGTTACACACTGGACACTGTCATTAAGAAAGCCCACCAATGCCTCTACTTTCTCAGAAGACTAAGGAAATTTGGCATGTTGGCTACGACTCTGACCAATGTTTACAGATGAACCATAGAAAGTATCCTTTCTGGTTGTATCGCAGCTTGGTATGGCTCCTGCTCTGCCCAAGACCGCAAGGAACTACAAAAGGTTGTGAATGTAGCCCAATTCATCACACAAACTAGTCTCCCATCCATTGGCTCTGTCTACACTTCCTGCCGCCTTGGCAAAGCATCCAGCATAATTAAGGACCCCACGCACCCCGGACATTCTCTCTTCCACCTTCTTCCGTTGGGAAAAAGGTACAGAAGTCTGAGGTCACATTCCAACCGACTCAAGAACAGCTGCTGTCAGACTTTTGAATGGACCTACCTCACATTAAGTTGATTTTTCTCTATACCCTAGCTATGACTGTAACACCACATTCTGCACTGTCTCATTTCCTTCTCTATGAATGGTATGCTTTGTATAGCGTGCAAGAAACAATACTTTCCACTGTATGTTATTACATGTGACAATAATAAATCAAATCACATCAGGAAGTCTAAGAATAGATATTCTGGTGTTTTATTTAATGACTTTTGGAATATTTGGTTGTACTTTTTATCTAACTTTCTCTCTGAAGGTTAAATAGGTGTAATGGGGTCCATGACAGAAGGTTGTACAAGATCTATGCTGGAGTTGCCTTGATTGGCCAAATGGCTTTTTCTCACTTCATCCTTTCTTGAAATATTACGGAAAATACCTGATGAACAATACTGACTGGGGAATCTTTGAGTTACTTTTCAACAGGACCCATTTAAAAACTTCCTGTCCCAAATCCATAAAACCATAGAGTCCCGACAGAGCAGAAAGAGGCCTATGGACTCTGCACCGACTCTCCAGAAGAGTATCGCACCCATACTTTCCCTCCATTCTATCCCTATAACCCAGCGCATTTACCATGGCTAATCCACCTAACCTACACATCTTTGGACACCAAGGGGCAATTTACCATGCCCAATCCACCAACCTGCATATTTTTGGACACTAAAGGGCAATTTACCATGGCTAATCCACCTAACCTGCAGATCTTTAGACATTAAAGGACAATTTACCATAGTCAATCCACCTAACCTGCACATCTTTGGACACTAAGGGGCAATTTACCATGGCTAATAGAATCATAGAAGATTCATAGAAACCCTACAGTGCAGAAGGAGGCCATTCGGCCCATCGAGTCTGCACCGACCACAATCCCACCCAGGCCCTACCCCTACATATTTTACCCGCTAATCCCTCTAACCTACGCATCCCAGGACACTAAGGGGCAATTTAACATGGCCAATCCACCTAACCTGCACATCATAGGACACTAAAGGGCAATTTAGCATAGCCAATCCACCGAACCTGCACGGCTTTGGAGTGTGGGAGGAAACCGGAGCATCCAGAGGAAACTCACGCAAGACACGAGGAGAATGTGCAAACTCCACTCAGACAGTCACCCAAGGCCAGAAGTGAACCCTGATCCCTGGCGCTATGAGGCAGCTTTCCGTCGAATGCTTAATGCTTTGAGTTAAGTGTGAAGAAGTCAAGGGTTAACAAAGTGAAGTTGAATTGTGGATTTAACCTGGGGCACCAAGACTGATCTGGTTCTTTGTGGTTCTGAACTGACAGAGCATCAATGCTTACTACAGGCAAGCTGTGGTCAAGACCACAAATCCAGGCTCGCAGGAAGCGAGGGACATCACTGCACAGCAGCAGCTAATAACCTCATCTCTGGGTTTTGATATTGGGCGAATGAAGAAGGCTTGTCCTGATCTCAGGAAGCAGACATATCCGTTAGTTGGAAACGATTATTTTTGAATTTCCAATTTTCTATCGGAGTGGTAAATATTTCAAACATCCCACGTGACTGTTGTAGGCTTCCCTCGAACTAACACCATCAAAGATAAATAACAGATGAACCGATTAGTCATCTGATTGGTGTGGGATCTTGCTGTGTACATAATGGCTGCCTCGCAGGACTGACTGAATGTCGAACCAACTCATTTAAAATGCTGTGCTTTGGAATGTTTCTGAGGAAGTTGATTATAGATACAAGCTTTTCTGGAAGAAATTCCCCAACGTATAATCATTACCTGTGACCTTCCCAACAATACTATCTCCAGAGTGTCTATTGACACTGATCTGTCCTCAGCCCTCGCTTTGAGAGCATTCTACTCCATGGATTTCTTCCTTATCAAGTCATTTTGCCTGACAAATAGTATCTGACAACACCTTAATGAATACCTGCTTCCAGTTACTGCATTGCAACCTGTAACTTTTGATTTGATTCGATTTATTATTGCCACATTTATTAGTATACAGTGGAAAGCATTGTTTCTTGCGCGCAATACAGACAAAGCATACCGTGCATAGAGTACGTAGGAGAGAAGGAAGGGAGAGGGTGCAGAATGTAGTGTTATAGTCATAGCTAGGGTGTAGAAAAAGATCATCTTAATATAAGATAGATCCATTCAAAAGTCTGATGGCTGTCGAGAAGAAGCTGTTCTTGAGTCTGTGGTACGTGATCTCAGACTTTTGTATCTTTTTCCCAATCTAAGAAGGTGGCACAGAGTATGTCCGGAGTGCGTGAGGTCCTTGATTGTGCTGGCTGCTTTTCTGAGGCAGTGGGAAGTGTAGACAGAGTCAACGGATGGGAGGCTGGTTTGCTGTGATGGACTGGGCTATGTTCACAGCCATTTGTAGTTTCTTGCAGTCTTGGGGAGAGCAGGAGCCAAGATACAACCAGAAAGGATGTTTTCCATAGTGCATCTGTAAAAATTGGTGAGAGTCGTCGCGGACATGCCAAATTTCTTTCGCTTCCTGAGAAAGTAGAAGCGTTAGTGAACATGGAGGGAGCAGATGGGTTATTTGGAAGTTTGTGCACTCACTCCTATGTCTCCACTTTGTCTCTCCACATTCCCGATGAAGTCTCTCAATTTGTTTGGTGCATTCCCAAATAAACATCCTCACGAGCCGGGGACATCCATGACTCGGCGGGGATGTTTGACCTTTTCAGTAGTGTTTTAAGGACATTCCTCAAAGTCCAATGTCCTCCTGTAAGTCTCCTGCCACGACCATGTTCCCAGAGGAGCAGGTTTTCAGGAATCTGATGTCAGGCTTATGAGTGACATCTCCTGCCCAGCAGAGCTAGTTCTGAGTGATTAGTACCTCCATGCTCGACAAGTTGTCTTGTGAGCGAACACCACTGTTGGACCCCCTTTCTTGCCATCAGGTTTGGAGGATCTGGTGAATGCAGAAGGGGGCTATTCGGCCCATCAAGTCTACACTGACAACAATCTCACCCAGGCCCTATCCCCGTAACCCCACATATTTACCCTGCTAATCCCCCTGACATTAAGGGGCAATTTAGCATGACCAACCAACCTAGCCTGCATACCTTTGGACTGTGGGAGGAGAGCAGAGCACCTGGAGAAAACCCACACAGACACGGGGAGAATGTGCAGACTCCACACAGACAGTGCCCCGAGACCGGGATTGAACCTGGGTCCCTGGCGCTGTGAGGCAGCAGTGCTAACCACTGTGCCACCCACGATTCTTCATTATGTTTTCGGGATACTGGCATTTCATCTCCCCGGCTTTCTAACTTCATCCAATCTGCTTAAATGAGCTGTTGCTTTGCAACTCAGTTCTGGTGATCGACCATTTTATAATTAATCCACCATCAAAACAGGACTGGAAAATATGGTGGGTATTATGTGAAATGGCATTTTTAAGAGCAAGTCAACTAATTGGTCGACACTCAAGTAGGAAACATCGTAAATTGCTTCACCAATTAGTCATCTGAATTCTTTCATCTAAGATGTGCATTATAGGAATTACAGCAGGAATTGATTACATCTCTTATAAACCCTTTATTCTCCAGGCTGCAAAATGGAGTGATTCTGCAATAGGCCAGGGCACCAGATTCCGAATTTACAGCAGGGAGAGGATTTCAGAGGAGCAATGGACAGGCAGCCTCGGAATAATGTCACAACATTTCCCAATGCTGAATACAGAACACCTGCTAAGATTACTCGTATTCAAGTGATTGATTCATTAATTCATTTATTATTGTCTTAGCCTACAGTCAAAAGTATTGTTTCTTGCGCGCTACACAGACAAAGCATAATGTTCATGGAGAAAGAAAGGAGAGAGTGCAGAATGTAGTGTTACAGTCATTGCTCGGGTGTAGAGAAAGATCAACTTAATATAAAGTAGGTCCATTCAAAAGTCTCTTGGCAGCAGGGAAGAAGCTGTTCTTGAGTCGGTTGGTACGTGATCTCAGACTTTTGTATCTTTTTCCTGATGGAAGAAGGTGGAAGAGAGAATGTCCGGGGTGCGTGGGGTCCTTCATTATGCTGGCTGCTTTCCTGAGGCAGCGGGAAGTGTAGATGGAGTCAATGGATGGAAGGCTGGTTAGTGTGATGGACTGGGCTATGTTCACAACTCTTTGTAGTTCCTTGTGGTATTGGGCAGAGCAGGAGCCATACCAAGCTGTGATGCAACCAAAAAGAATGCTTTCTATGGTGCATCTGTAAAAGCTGGTGAGAGTCGTTGCGGGCATAGAAATCATAGAAACCCTACAGTGCAGAAGGAGGCCATTCGGCCCATCGAGTCTGCACCGACCACAATCCCACCCCACATATTTACCCGCGAATCCCTCTAACCTACACATCCCAGGACTCTAAGGGGCAATTTTTAACCTGCCCAATCAACCTAACCCGCACATCTTTGGACTGTGGGAGGAAACCGGAGCACCCGGAGGAAACCCACGCAGACACGAGGAGAATGTGCAAACTCCACACAGACAGTGACCCGAGCCGGGAATCGAACCCGGGACCCTGGAGCTGTGAAGCAGCAGTGCTAACCACTGTGCTACCGTGGCATGTCGAATTTCCTTAGCCTTAGCCTTCTGAGAAAGTAGAGGCATTGCTGGGCTTTCTTAACTATAGTGTCGGCGTGGGGGGACCAGGACAGGCTGTTAGTGATCTGGACACCTAAAAACTCGAAGCTCTCGACCATTTCCACTTCATCACCATTGATGTCGACAGGGGCATATCCCCCACTATGCTTCCTGAAGTCAATGACTATCTCCTTTATTTTATTGACATGTAGTGAGTTCAATGCCAATCAACCATAACAATGCTGTAGAAATATTCAAATTTAAATTTGTTGTAAAACGTTGTGTGTTGTTCTGCAGGGCTCACAAAGACGTCATGAGGCTTGTATAGTTCAACAGTAAATGCTTATTAAGTACTCATAGCTATATACACATGGACAGTTTAGCGTCTCAGCTGGGAATTGTCTCCATGCTTGCCTCTACACAAGTCTCTGTCCAGTCCAGGACTGCCCTCTGGACTTGGGTCACAGTGTGGACTGTACTGTACCCAGTCCCATGTTAACTCTTTGCATGCAAGACCCTTTTACCTCAAGATTAAGTTCAGTGAGTGCCTGTTTAAAAGAAAATGTAAAATAGCATTGATAATGAGTAAACAAGTTTGGAAGTATATACTTACAATTACGTGACTGCTGCTGTTTACAAGGGCCTGCCTTGTCTTCATCACCTTGCCCTCCACAGTGCAACATTTCTTGAGGAATGTGTTTCTCACTTGAAGCAATTTTTTGAAGGGTCTATTTGTCTTTCAGCAGTTTGCCAAAGCACCCAGTGCAGGTTGAAACTCACTCGCACAAACAGGATGGCAGAATCACTGCATTGTGATTTTTCAAGTGACCAAACGGCATTGAAAGCTGGAAGGACATGTTCAACTCAGACTGTGCTGCCTGACAGATGCAAAACAAACTTGACTGCCTTTATAAGGTCTGAGTATTCCACTGCCTTATTGCCCATCTTGATTTGATTTGATTTATTATTATCACACGCATTATTATAGTGAAAAATATTGTTTCTTGTGTCTATAAAGACAAAGCATACCGTTCATAGAGAAGGGGACGAGAGGGTACAGAATTTGGTGTTGCAATCATAGCTCAGGTGTAGAGAAAGATCAACCTTTAATGCAAGGTGGGTCCACTCAAAAGTCTGATGGCAGCAGGGAAGAAGCTGTTCTTGAGTCGGTTGGTACGTGTCCTCAGACTTTTGTATCTTTTTCCCGATGGAGGAAAATGGAAGAGGGAATGTCCGGGGTGCATGGGGTCTTTGATTATGCTGGCTGCTTTTCCAAGGCAGAGGAAAGTGTGGACAGAGTCAATAGATGGGAGGCTAGATTGAGTGATGGACTGGGCTTCATTCACGACCCTTTGTTTATTGCGGCCTTGGGCAGAGCAGGAGCCATACCAAGCTGTGATACAACCGGAAAGAATGCTTTCTATGGTGCATCTGTAAAAGTTGCTTCTTTTGAAAAACACTCCTCCACGTTTCAGAAACAGGTGCTTTCTGAGTACTGCAGTCAGACAATGTGACTGGAGATTATTGTTTTTGCATTTGCCATTCATCAAAAGGACCACTCTCATCTATCAAACTTAAGGTGGGAATTCTTGTGTGGCAAGTGGCAAGACTGTTTCATATATTAACCAAAAAACTGACATGCTTCTCCAAAGGACCCACACAAAACTTTCTGTGCTTTCAAAGGCAGGTTTCCACTTCTCCAATTAATTCAGAGCTATTGAGAAAATATCCTCGACTGTGTTGCAAAATTCCTGTTCCTTAAATTTCCCCAGTCGTAGTCAAAGACTGTGGACGGGGCGGTACGGTGGCACAGTGGTTAGCACTGCTGCCTCACAGTACCAGGAACCCGGGTTCGATTCCCGGCTTGGGGCACTGTCTGTGTGGAGTCTGCACGTTCTCCATGTGTCTGCGTGGGTTTCCTCCGGGTGCTCCAGTTTCCTCCCACAGTCTGAAAGACGTGCTGGTTGAGTGCATTGGCCGTGCTAAATTCTCCCTCAGTGTACCCAAACAGGAGACTAGATGATTTTCACAGTAACCTCATTGCAGTGAGCCTACTTGTGACACTAATAAATAAAATCTCTTGAACATTAGTTGCCCCGTCAAACTGCAGTGCAAACTGCTCCAAAAACCTGGATGCTGCCCGCCCTGCTCCAGCGTGCCCTGTCCAAAAACAAGAGTTCCTCAGAACACCACAGCAGAGCTTCAAACAGAAAGCAGCTAATTTGATGAAATATTTAGAGTCCCAGCATTTAAGCGCCTAAAGGAATGATTCTGAGGCCCCAGCCGTGCTCAGGGTCCTGCGCTCAGATGCCTTGCTGTTTTTTTTCCTGCCAATGCGGCTATTCCGAGTGCGCACACCGCACTGGAAAGGAAACACCTGCAATATTCAGCATCTGGCTCTCTTTCACTCAGCTGACTTCTTCTTTTTTCATCTTTCACCCTCGCACTGGTTGAGGTCAGCTTCACAAACAGGTGTTTCTCTTCAGAAAGCTGGGGTGTTTTCTCCCCACTGTGTGTGTGTAAGTGTGTGATTGTGACTTGTGTGCGGAGTGGATCACAGAGACTAACTTGAGTTGAACACAGTTACAAAACCCGGAGGACAAATACTGCGGCATCAAATTCCCAGAGCTCCCAGGTGTTTAATCTTACCAACAAGTCCCTTCAACTGAAAATTCAGTGCCATGTTTCAGAGAATAAAAATAATCAAAGCCTATTTTTTTTTTACAGGTTATTATATATCTGTATATTTTTTTTAAAAATCCCAAAATGCACGGTTCTGACACTTAAAAACAGAAGATTGCTTTCATTGGTGTGGGTTGGTTGGAGCCTGGGGCAATAAATTTGATTGTGGAGTATGTTCAGTTCTTAAAGGGGGACTTCTCCTATGTTGAGTCTTCTGTTTGGGTTGGGGGTGGGGAGAGGGTGGGTTAATTCATTTATATAACTACATTCACATGGAGAAATTAAGCAGTCGGGGTCATTCCAATTTAACATTTAAGACCAGTAATTGCTGCTAGCCTAAACCCTACCCCCACCCCCCCCCCCCCCCCCCCCCCCCAACTTTAGTGGTTAGCGCTGCAGCCTCACAGCGACAGGGACTTGGTTTTTTTTTTCCAAGATGGCGCAGGAGCGAGGCAACCTCTTGCAAGCTGTTCCCAGCGTACCTTCTAATTCTATTGTTTACTCTCGTTCCTTCTCTATGAACGGTATGCTCTGGCTGTATAGTGAGCAAGAAACAATTCTTTTCACTGTATGCTAATACATGTGACAATAATAAATCAATCAAATCAAATTTGATTCCTGGCTCGGGTCACTGTCTATGTGGAGTCTGCACGTTCTCCCTGTATATGTGTGGGTTTCCTCTGGGTGCTCCGGTTTCCTCCCACAGTCTGAAGTCTCACAACGCCAGGTTAAAGTCCAACAGGTTTATATGGTATCATGAGCTTTCAGAGCACTGCTCCTTCATTAGGTTACTCACCCTGATGAAGGTGCAGCTCTCCGAAAGCTCGTGATACCAAATAAACCTGTTGGACTTTAACCTGATGTTGTAAGGCTTCTTACTGTGCCCACCCCAGTCCAATGCCGGCAACTCCACATCATCACTACCACTGTCTGAAGGGTGGTTAGGTGCATCGACCGTGCTAAACTCTGCCTCAGTTTACCCAAACAGGTGCCGGAGTCTGGCGACTACGGGATATTCACAGTAACTTCATTGCAGTGTTAATGCAAGCCTACTTGTGACTAATAAATACATTTTAAACCTTGTGTTTTGGGAAAGTAAGGTGGATTTACACCCATCAATGGTCTCTGTATAATTTCCATTGAAACGGCCTTTGCTGAGATCACTTCCCTTTCTTTCCCTGGCTAGCTGAACTGGAGTGGCTGGTGTGTGTGTATGTGTGCATGTGTGTGTGTGTGCATGCGTGTGTGTGCGAGTGAGTGAGTGTGTGTGTGTGTGCGTATGTGAGTGAGCAAGTGAGTGAATGAATGTGTGTGCGTGCGTGCATGCGTGTTTGGGGGAGTGTGTGTGCATATGTGCGTGTGTATCCGTGTGTGTGTGCGTGTGTTCGTGCGTGCATGTGTGAGTGTGTGTGTGTGCGTGCATGTGTGAGTGTGTGTGTGTGCGTGTGTTCGTGCGTGCATGTGTGAGTGTGCGTGCGTGCGTGTGTGTGTGTGTGCGGTGTGCGTGAGTGTATGTGCGTGTGTGTGTGTGTGCGTGTATGTGTGTTAGTGAAAACATCACAAAAATGTTTGACAAAACATCCCTTTATTAATGCCAGAGTTTCACTTCAATGGACTTCAGGCACTGAGCAGCAGCAGTGTTGACATTTTAAATCTCTAGGTATGAAAATATTTGAGTTGTGTG